>NW_027513122.1:0-268057 GCF_048772815.1 Callospermophilus lateralis | reverse complement strand
CTAGGCACAGACTGTGGAAAAGCACTTTCATTGAGAGGGGTTGCCAAGCTCTAAGAAATAATGAGTTTCCGAAATAACAGGCAAATATTTTTTCACCCAATCTTGATGATACTTGGTGGTAATGATCAGTACACAAATTTCAGTTGGCTTACCAAATTTTGTTCTTGTAGGTTGAAGCTTTCGTCTACAGTAGTCGTTTATATATTTAGGTTTTTCTCTGTTCTCTCCTATATAGATAGATGTATTTGGAAATCTAAATCCAACATGGTTTGTAGTCCCTCTTTGAAACTTGACAAAAAAAAGTAGTTCTCACTTCTGTCTCTATGGTTTGTTTCCTCTTGAAGTAGCCCTATGCAGAGACTGTGGAAAAGCACTTTCATTGAAATGGGATGCCAAGCTTCGAAGATATAACAAGATTCCGAAATACCAGCAAATATTTTATCACCCAATCTTGATGATACTTGGTGGTAATGATCGGTACACGAATCCCACTTGACTCACCAAATTTTGTTCTTCTAGGTTGAAGCGTTCGTTTACAGTAGCAGTTTTTATTTTTAGGTTTCCCTTTGTTCTCTCCTATATAGATAGATGACTTTGGAACACTAATTCCAACATGGTTTGTAGTAGCTCTTTGAAACTTGACATAAAAAAGTAGCTCTCAGTTTTGTCTCTATGGTTTGTATCCTCTTCAAGTAGCCCTAAGCAGAGACTGTAGAAAAGCACTTTCATTGAAAGGGGTTGCGAAGCTTCAAAGGAATTACGAGTTTCCAAAATACCAGCAAATATTTTTTTACCCAATCTTGATGATACGTGGTGGTAATGATTGGTAGACAAATCCCACTTGGTTCACCGAATTTTGTTCTTCTAGGTTGAAGCGTTCGTTTACAGTAGCAGTTTTTATTTTTAGGGTTCCCTCTGTTCTCTCCTATATAGATAGATTAATTTGGAACTCTAAATCCAACATGGTTTGTAGTAGTTCTTTGAAACTTGACAAAAAATAGTAGTTCTCAGTTTTCTCTCTATAGTTTGTTTCCTCTTCAAGTAGCCCTAAGCAGAGACTGTGGAAAAGCACTTTAATTGAAAGGGGTTGCCAAGCTTCCAAGAAATTATGATTTTCTGAAACCAGCAAATATTTTTTCACAAAATCTGGATGATACGTGGTGGTAATGTCAAGTACAGAAATCCCACTTGGCTCAGCAAATTTTGTTCTTCTAGGTTGAAGCGTTCGTCTACAGTATTCTTTTTATATTTAGTTTTCCCTCTGTTCTCTCCTATATAGATAGATGAATTTCGAACTCTAAATCCAACATGGTTTGTAGTAGCTCTTTGAAACTTAACAAAATAAAGTAGTTCTCAGTTTTGTCTCTATAGTTTGTTTCCTCTTCAAGTAGCCCTAGGCAGAGTCTGTGGGAAAAGCACTTTCATTGAAAGGGGTTGCCAAGCTTCCAAGAAATAACGAGTTTCCGAAATACCAGCAAATATTTTTTTACCCAATCTTGATGACACGTGGTGGTAATGACCAGTACACATCCCACTTGACTCACCAAATTTTGTTCTTCTAGGTTGAAGCGTTCGTTTACAGTAGCAGTTTTTATTTTTAGGTTTCCCTCTGTTCTCTCCTATATAGATGAGATGAATTTCGAACTCTAAATCCAACATGGTTTGTAGCAGCTCTTTGAAACTTGACAAAATAAAAAAGTTCTCAGTTGTGTCTGTATGGTTTGTTTCCTCTTCAAGTAGCCCTAGGCACAAACTGTGGAAAAGCACTTTCATTGAGAGGGATTGCCAAGCTTCTAAGAAATAACGAGTTTCCAAAATACCAGCAAATACTTTTTCACCCAAACTTGATGATACTTGGTGGTAATGATCAGTACAGGAATCCCACTTGGCTCACCAAATTTTCTTCTTCTAGGTTGAAGCGTTCGTCTACAGTAGCAGTTTTTATATTTAGGTTTCCCTCTGTTCTCTCCTATATAGATAGATGACTTTGGAACACTAAATACAACATGGTTTGTAGTAGCTCTTTGAAAGTTGACAAAAAAAAAAAGTAGTTATCAGTTTTGTCTCTATGATTTGTTTCCTATTCAATAGCCCTAAGCAGAGAGTGTGGAAATGCACTTTCAATGAAAGCCGTTGCCAAGCTTCCAAGAAATTACGAGTTTCTGAAATACCAGCAAATATTTTTTCACCCAATCTTGTTGATACGTGGTGGTAATGATTGGTACACAAATCCCACTTGTCTCACCAAAGTTTGTTCTTCTAGTTTGAAGCGCTCGTTTACAGTAGCAGTTTATAGTTTTAAGTTTCCCTCTGTTCTCTCCTATATAGATAGACCATGAATTTGGAATTCTAAATCCAACATGGTTTGTAGTAGCTCTTTGAAACTTGACAAAAGAAGTAGTTGTCAGTTTTGTCTCTATGATTTGTTTCCTCTTCAAGTAGCCCTAAGCAGAGACTGTAAAAAAGCACTTTCATTGAAAGGGGTTGCCATGCTTCCAAGATATTACGTGTTTCCGAAATACCAGCAAATATTTTTTCACCCAATCTTGATGATACGTGGTGGTAATGATTGGTACACAAATCCCACTTGGCTCACCAAATTTTGTTCTTCTAGGTTGAAGCGTTCATTTACCATAGCAGTTTTTATTTTTAGGTTTCACTTTGTTCTCTCCTATATTGATAGATGAATTTGGAACTCTAAATCCAACATGGTTTGTAGTAGCTCTTTGAAACTTGACAAAAAAAAGTAGTTCTCAGTTTTGTCTCTATGATTTGTTTCCTATTCAAGTAGCCCTAAGCAGAGACTGTGGAAATTCACTTTCATTGAAAGCGGTTGCCAAGCTTCCAAGAAATTACGAGTTTCCGAAATACCAGCAAATATTTTTTCACCCAATCTCGTCGATACGTGATGGTAATGATTGGTACACAAATCCCACTTGGCTCACCAAAATTTTGTTCTTCTAGTTTGAAGCGTTCGTTTACAGTAGCAGTTTATAGTTTTAGGTTTCCCTCTGTTCTCTCCTATATAGATAGATGAATTTGGAATTCTAAATCCAACATGATTTGTAGTAGCTCTTTGAAACTTGACAAAAATAAAGTAGTTCTCAGTTTTGTCTGTATGGTTTGTTTCCTCTTCAAGTAGCCCTAGGCAGAAACTGTGGGAAAAGCACCTTTCATTGAAAGGGGTTGCCAAGCTTCCAAGAAATAACGAGTTTCCGAAATACCAGCAAATATTTTTACACCCAATCTTGATGATACCTGGTGGTAATGATTGGTACACAAATCCCACTTGACTCACCAAATTTTGTTCTTCTAGGTTGAAGCGTTCGTTTACAGTAGCAGTTTATATTTGTAGGTTTCCCTCTGTTCTCTCCTATATAGATAGATGAATTTGGAACTCTTAATCCAACATGGTATGTAGTAGCTCTTTGAAACTTGAAAAAAAAAAGCAGTTCTCCGTTTTGTCTCTATGGTTTGTTTCCTCTTCAAGTAGCCCTAAGCAGAGACTGTGGAAAAGCACTTTCATTGAAAGGGTTTGCCAAACTTCCAAGTAATTACGAGTTTCCGAAATACCAGCAAATATTTTTCACCCAATCTTAATGATACGCTGTGGTAATGATCGGTACACAAATCCCACTAGGCTCACCAAATTTTGTTCTTCTAGGTTGAAACCTTCGTTTACAGTAGCAGTTTTTATTTTTAGGTTTCTCTCTGTTCTCTCCTATATAGATAGATAAATTTGAAACTCTAATCGAACATGGTTTGTAGTAGTTCTTTGAAACTTGACAAAATAAAGTAGTTCTCAGTTTTCTCTCTATGGTTTGTTTTTCTTCAAGTAGCCCTAAGCAGAGACTGTGGAAAAGCACTTTCATTGAAAGGGGTTGCCAAGCTTCAAAGGAATTACGAGTTTCCAAAATACCAGCAAATATTTTTCACCCAATCTTGATGATACGTGGTGGTAATGATCTGTAGATAAATCCCACTTGGCTCACAAAATTTTCTTCTTCTAGGTTGAAGCGTTTGTTTACAATAGCAGTTTTTATTTTTGGGTTTCCCTGTGTTCTCTCCTATATAGATAGATGAATTTGAAACTCTAAATCCAACATGGTTTGTAGTAGTTCTTTGAAACTTGACAAAATAAAGTAGTTCTCAGTTTTCTCTCTATGGTTTGTTCCTCTTCAAGTAGCCCTAAGCAGAGACTGTGGAAAAGCACTTTCATTGAAAGGTGTTGCCAAGCTTCCAAGAAATTAAGATTTTCCGAAATACCAGCAAATATTTTTTCACAAAATCTGGATGATACGTGGTGGTAATGACAAGTACACGAATCCCACTTAGCTCACCAAATTTTGTTCTTCTAGGTTGAAGCGTTCGTTTACAGTAGCAGTTTTTATTTTTAGGTTCCACTCTGTTCTTTCCTATATAGATAGATGAATCTGGAACTCTAAATCCAACATGGTTTGTAGTAGCTCTTTGAAACTTGACAAAATAAAGGAGTTCTCAGTTTTGTCTGTATGGTTTGTTTCCCCCTCAAGTAGCCCTAGGCTCAGACTGTGGAAAAGCATTTTCATTGAGAGGGGTTTCCAAGCTTCCAAGAAATTAATAGTTTCCGAAATTCCAGCAAATATTTTTTCACCCAATCTTGATGATACATGGTGGTAATGGTCAGTAGACAAATCCCACTTGGCTCACCAAATTTTCTTCTTTTAGGTTGAAGCGTTGTCTACAGTAGCAGTTTTTATATTTAGGTTTCCCTTCGTTCTCTCCTATAAAGATAGATGAATTTGGAACTCTAAATCCAACATGGTTTGAAGTAGCTCTTTGATCTAAACAAAATAAAGGAGGTCTCACTTTTGTCTCTATGGTTTGTTTGCTCATCAAGTAGCTCTAGGCAGAGACTGTGGAAAAGCACTTTCATTTAGAGGGTTGCCAAGCTTCCAAGAAATTACGAGTTTCCGAAATACCAGCAAATATTATTTCCCCCAAACTTGATGATACTTGGTGGTAATGATCAGTACACAAATCCCACTTGGCTCACCAAATTTTGTTCTTCTAGGTTGAAGCGTTCGTCTACAGTAGCAGTTTTTATATTTAGGTTTCGTTCTGTGCTCTCCTATATAGATAGATGAATTTGGAACTCTAAATCCAACATGGTTTGTAGTAGCTCTTTGAAACTTAACAAAATAAAGTAGTTCTCAGTTTTGTCTCTATAGTTTGTTTCCTCTTCAAGTAGCCCTAGGCAGAGTCTGTGGAAAAGCACTTTCATTGAAAGGGGTTGCCAAGCTTCTAAGAAATAACGAGTTTCCGAAATACCAGCAAATATTTTTTTACCCAATCTTGATGATACGTGGTCGTAATGACCAGTACACATCCCACTTGACTCACCAAATTTTGTTCTTCTAGGTTGAAGCGTTCGTTTACAGTAGCAGTTTTTATTTTTAGGTTTCCCTCTGTTCTCTCCTATATAGATAGATGAATTTCGAACTCTAAATCCAACATGGTTTGTAGCAGCTCTTTGAAACTTGACAAAATAAAAAAGTTCTCAGTTGTGTCTGTATGGTTTGTTTCCTCTTCAAGTAGCCCTAGGCACAAACTGTGGAAAAGCACTTTCATTGAGATGGATTGCCAAGCTTCTAAGAAATAACGAGTTTCCAAAATACCAGCAAATACTTTTTCACCCAAACTTGATGATACTTGGTGGTAATGATCAGTACAGGAATCCCACTTGGCTCACCAAATTTTCTTCTTCTAGGTTGAAGCGTTCGTCTACAGTAGCAGTTTTTATATTTAGGTTTCCCTCTGTTCTCTCCTATATAGATAGATGACTTTGGAACACTAAATACAACATGGTTTGTAGTAGCTCTTTGAAAGTTGACAAAAAAAAAGTAGTTATCAGTTTTGTCTCTATGATTTGTTTCCTATTCAATAGCCCTAAGCAGAGACTGTGAAATGCACTTTCAATGAAAGCCGTTGCCAAGCTTCCAAGAAATTACGAGTTTCCGAAATACCAGCAAATATTTTTTCACCCAATCTTGTTGATACGTGGTGGTAATGATTGGTACACAAATCCCACTTTGCTCACCAAAGTTTGTTCTTCTAGTTTGAAGCGCTCGTTTACAGTAGCAGTTTATAGTTTTAAGTTTCCCTCTGTTCTCTCCTATATAGATAGACCATGAATTTGGAATTCTAAATCCAACATGGTTTGTAGTAGCTCTTTGAAACTTGACAAAAAAAAGTAGTTGTCAGGTTTGTCTCTATGATTTGTTTCCTCTTCAAGTAGCCCTAAGCAGAGACTGTAAAAAAGCACTTTCATTGAAAGGGGTTGCCATGCTTCCAAGAAATTACGAGTTTCCGAAATACCAGCAAATATTTTTTCACCCAATCTTGATGATACGTGTAATGATTGGTACACAAATCCCACTTGGCTCACCAAATTTTGTTCTTCTAGGTTGAAGCATTCGTTTACCGTAGCAGTTTTTATTTTTAGGTTTCACTTTGTTCTCTCCTATATTGATAGATGAATTTGGAACTCTAAATCCAACATGGTTTGTAGTAGCTCTTTGAAACTTGACAAAAAAAAAGTAGTTCTCAGTTTTGTCTCTATGATTTGTTTCCTATTCATGTACCCCTACGCAGAGACTGTGGAAATGCACTTTCATTGAAAGCGGTTGCCAAGCTTCCAAGAAATTACGAGTTTCCGAAATACCAGCAAATATTTTTACACCCAATCTTGATGATACCTGGTGGTAATGATTGGTACACAAATCCCACTTGACTCACCAAAGTTTGTTCTTCTAGGTTGAAGCGTTCGTTTACAGTAGCAGTTTATATTTGTAGGTTTCCCTCTGTTCTCTCCTATATAGATAGATGAATTTGGAACTCTTAATCCAACATGGTATGTAGTACCTCTTTGAAACTTGAAAAAAAAAGCAGTTCTCCGTTTTGTCTCTATGGTTTGTTTCCTCTTCAAGTAGCCCTAAGCAGAGACTGTGGAAAAGCACTTTCATTGAAAGGGTTTGCCAAACTTCCAAGTAATTACGAGTTTCCGAAATACCAGCAAATATTTTTTCACCCAATCTTAATGATACGCTGTGGTAATGATCGGTACACAAATCCCACTAGGCTCACCAAATTTTGTTCTTCTAGGTTGAAACCTTCGTTTACAGTAGCAGTTTTTATTTTTAGGTTTCCCTCTGTTCTCTCCTATATAGATAGATGAATTTGAAACTCTAAATCGAACATGGTTTGTAGTAGTTCTTTGAAACTTGACAAAATAAAGTAGTTCTCAGTTTTCTCTCTATGGTTTGTTTTTCTTCAAGTAGCCCTAAGCAGAGACTGTGGAAAAGCACTTTCGTTGAAAGGGGTTGCCAAGCTTCAAAGGAATTACGAGTTTCCAAAATACCAGCAAATATTTTTTCACCCAATCCTGATGATACGTGGTGGTAATGATCTGTAGATAAATCCCACTTGGCTCACAAAATATTGTTCTTCTAGGTTGAAGTGTTTGTTTACAATAGCAGTTTTATTTTTGGGTTTCCCTGTGTTCTCTCCTATATAGATAGATGAATTTGAAACTCTAAATCCAACATGGTTTGTAGTAGTTCTTTGAAACTTGACAAAATAAAGTAGTTCTCAGTTTTCTCTCTATGGTTTGTTCCTCTTCAAGTAGCCCTAAGCAGAGACTGTGGAAAAGCACTTTCATTGAAAGGTGTTGCCAAGCTTCCAAGAAATTAAGAGTTTCCGAAATACCAGCAAATATTTTTTCACAAAATCTGGATGATACGTGGTGGTAATGACAAGTACACAAATCCCACTTAGCTCACCCAATTTGTTCTTCTAGGTTGAAGCGTTCGTTTACAGTAGCAGTTTTTATTTTTAGGTTCCACTCTGTTCTTTCCTATATAGATAGATGAATTTGGAACTCTAAATCCAACATGGTTTGTAGTAGCTCTTTGAAACTTGACAAAATAAAGGAGTTCTCAGTTTTGTCTCTATGGTTTGTTTCCCCCTCAAGTAGCCCTAGGCTCAGACTGTGGAAAAGCATTTTCATTGAGAGGGGTTTCCAAGCTTCCAAGAAATTAAGAGTTTCCGAAATACCAGCAAATATTTTTTCACCCAATCTTCATGACACGTGGTGATAATGATCGGTACACAAATCCCACTACTCACCAAATTTTGGTCTTCTAGGTTGAAGCGTTCGTTTACAAGAGCAGTTTATATTTTTAGGTTTCCCTCTGTTCTCTCCTATATTGATAGATGAATTTGGAACTCTAAATCCAACATGGTTTGTAGTAGCTCTTTGACACTTAACAAAATAAAGGAGTTCTCACTTTTGTCTCCATTGTTTGTTTCCTCTTCAAGTAGCCCTAGGCACAATCTGTGGAAAAGCACTTTCATTGAGAGGGGTCGCCAAGCTTCTAAGAAATAACGAGTTTCCGAAATACCAGCAAATATTTTTTCACCCAATCTTGATGATACATGGTGGTAATGATCACTACACAAATCCCACTTGGCTCAGAAAATCTTGTTCTTCTAGGTTGAAGCGTTCGTCTACACTAGTCGTTTTTATATTTAGGTTTCCCTCTGTTCTCTCCTATATAGATAGATGAATTTGGAACTCTAAATCCAACATGGTTTGTAGTAGCTCTTTGAAACTTGACAAAATAAAGGAGTTCTCAATTTTGTCTCTATGGTTTGTTTCCCCTTCAAGTAGCCCTAGGCACAGACTGTGGAAAAGCACTTTAATTGAGAGGGGTTGGCAAGCTTCTAAGAAATAACGAGTTTCCAAAATACCAGCAAATATTTTTCCCCCAATCTTGATGATACGTGGTGATAATGTCAAGTACACCAATCCCACTTGGCTCACCAAATTTTGTTCTTCTAGGTTGAAGCGTTCGTTTACAATAGCAGTTTTTATTTTCAGGTTTCACTCTGCTCTCTCCTATATAGATAGATGAATTTGATACTCTAAATCCCACATGGTTTGTAGTAGCTCTTTGAAACTTGACAAAATAAAGTAGTTCTCTGTTTTGTCTCTATGGTTTGTTTCCTCTTCAAGTAGCCCTAGGCACAGACTGTGGAAAAGCACTTTCATTGAGAGGGGTTGCCAAGCTCTAAGAAATAATGAGTTTCCGAAATAACAGGCAAATATTTTTTCACCCAATCTTGATGATACTTGGTGGTAATGATCAGTACACAAATTTCAGTTGGCCAACCAAATTTTGTTCTTCTAGGTTGAAGCTTTCGTCTACAGTAGTCGTTTTTATATTTAGGTTTTTCTCTGTTCTCTCCTATATAGATAGATGGATTTGGAAATCTAAATCCAACATGGTTTGTAGTCGCTCTTTGAAACTTGACAAAAAAAAAAGTAGTTCTCACTTCTGTCTCTATGGTTTGTTTCCTCTTGAAGTAGCCCTATGCAGAGACTGTGGAAAAGCACTTTCATTGAAATTGGATGCCAAGCTTCGAAGATATAACAAGATTCCGAAATACCAGCAAATATTTTATCACCCAATCTTGATGATACTTGGCGGTAATGATCGGTACACGAATCCCACTTGACTCACCAAATTTTGTTCTTCTAGGTTGAAGCGTTCGTTTACAGTAGCAGTTTTTATTTTTAGGTTTCCCTTTGTTCTCTCCTATATAGATAGATGACTTTGGAACACTAATTCCAACATGGTTTGTAGTAGCTCTTTGAAACTTGACATAAAAAAGTAGCTCTCAGTTTTGTCTCTATGGTTTGTATCCTCTTCAAGTAGCCCTAAGCAGAGACTGTGGAAAAGCACTTTCATTGAAAGGGTTTCCGAAGCTTCAAAGGAATTACGAGTTTCCAAAATACCAGCAAATATTTTTTTACCCAATCTTGATGATACGTGGTGGTAATGATTGGTAGACAAATCCCACTTGGTTCACCAAATTTTGTTCTTCTATGTTGAAGCGTTCGGTTACAGTAGCAGTTTTTATTTTTAGGGTTCCCTCTGTTCTCTCCTATATAGATAGATGAATTTGGAACTCTAAATCCAACATGGTTTGTAGTAGCTCTTTGAAACTTGACAAAATAAAGGAGTTCTCAGTTTTGTCTCTATGGTTTGTTTCCCCCTCAAGTAGCCCTAGGCTCAGACTGTGGAAAAGCATTTTCATTGAGAGGGGTTTCCAAGCTTCCAAGAAATTAAGAGTTTCCGAAATACCAGCAAATATTTTTTCACCCAATCTTCATGACACGTGGTGATAATGATCGGTACACAAATCCCACTACTCACCAAATTTTGGTCTTCTAGGTTGAAGCGTTCGTTTACAAGAGCAGTTTATATTTTTAGGTTTCCCTCTGTTCTCTCCTATATTGATAGATGAATTTGGAACTCTAAATCCAACATGGTTTGTAGTAGCTCTTTGACACTTAACAAAATAAAGGAGTTCTCACTTTTGTCTCCATTGTTTGTTTCCTCTTCAAGTAGCCCTAGGCACAATCTGTGGAAAAGCACTTTCATTGAGAGGGGTCGCCAAGCTTCTAAGAAATAACGAGTTTCCGAAATACCAGCAAATATTTTTTCACCCAATCTTGATGATACATGGTGGTAATGATCACTACACAAATCCCACTTGGCTCAGAAAATCTTGTTCTTCTAGGTTGAAGCGTTCGTCTACACTAGTCGTTTTTATATTTAGGTTTCCCTCTGTTCTCTCCTATATAGATAGATGAATTTGGAACTCTAAATCCAACATGGTTTGTAGTAGCTCTTTGAAACTTGACAAAATAAAGGAGTTCTCAATTTTGTCTCTATGGTTTGTTTCCCCTTCAAGTAGCCCTAGGCACAGACTGTGGAAAAGCACTTTAATTGAGAGGGGTTGGCAAGCTTCTAAGAAATAACGAGTTTCCAAAATACCAGCAAATATTTTTCCCCCAATCTTGATGATACGTGGTGATAATGTCAAGTACACCAATCCCACTTGGCTCACCAAATTTTGTTCTTCTAGGTTGAAGCGTTCGTTTACAATAGCAGTTTTTATTTTCAGGTTTCACTCTGCTCTCTCCTATATAGATAGATGAATTTGATACTCTAAATCCCACATGGTTTGTAGTAGCTCTTTGAAACTTGACAAAATAAAGTAGTTCTCTGTTTTGTCTCTATGGTTTGTTTCCTCTTCAAGTAGCCCTAGGCACAGACTGTGGAAAAGCACTTTCATTGAGAGGGGTTGCCAAGCTCTAAGAAATAATGAGTTTCCGAAATAACAGGCAAATATTTTTTCACCCAATCTTGATGATACTTGGTGGTAATGATCAGTACACAAATTTCAGTTGGCCTACCAAATTTTGTTCTTCTAGGTTGAAGCTTTCGTCTACAGTAGTCGTTTTTATATTTAGGTTTTTCTCTGTTCTCTCCTATATAGATAGATGGATTTGGAAATCTAAATCCAACATGGTTTGTAGTCGCTCTTTGAAACTTGACAAAAAAAAAAGTAGTTCTCACTTCTGTCTCTATGGTTTGTTTCCTCTTGAAGTAGCCCTATGCAGAGACTGTGGAAAAGCACTTTCATTGAAATTGGATGCCAAGCTTCGAAGATATAACAAGATTCCGAAATACCAGCAAATATTTTATCACCCAATCTTGATGATACTTGGCGGTAATGATCGGTACACGAATCCCACTTGACTCACCAAATTTTGTTCTTCTAGGTTGAAGCGTTCGTTTACAGTAGCAGTTTTTATTTTTAGGTTTCCCTTTGTTCTCTCCTATATAGATAGATGACTTTGGAACACTAATTCCAACATGGTTTGTAGTAGCTCTTTGAAACTTGACATAAAAAAGTAGCTCTCAGTTTTGTCTCTATGGTTTGTATCCTCTTCAAGTAGCCCTAAGCAGAGACTGTGGAAAAGCACTTTCATTGAAAGGGTTTCCGAAGCTTCAAAGGAATTACGAGTTTCCAAAATACCAGCAAATATTTTTTTACCCAATCTTGATGATAC
The DNA here is from genome assembly GCF_048772815.1 of Callospermophilus lateralis. Taxonomy (NCBI): domain Eukaryota; kingdom Metazoa; phylum Chordata; class Mammalia; order Rodentia; family Sciuridae; genus Callospermophilus; species Callospermophilus lateralis. The sequence goes on along the minus strand of NW_027513122.1, from coordinate 256,092 downwards.
GTGGTGGTAATGATTGGTAGACAAATCCCACTTGGTTCACCAAATTTTGTTCTTCTATGTTGAAGCGTTCGTTTACAGTAGCAGTTTTTATTTTTAGGGTTCCCTCTGTTCTCTCCTATATAGATAGATGAATTTGGAACTCTAAATCCAACATGGTTTGTAGTAGTTCTTTGAAACTTGACAAAAAATAGTAGTTCTCAGTTTTCTCTCTATAGTTTGTTTCCTCTTAAAGTAGCCCTAAGCAGAGACTGTGGAAAAGCACTTTAATTGAAAGGGGTTGCCAAGCTTCCAAGAAATTATGATTTTCTGAAACCAGCAAATATTTTTTCACAAAATCTGGATGATACGTGGTGGTAATGTCAAGTACAGAAATCCCACTTGGCTCACCAAATTTTGTTCTTCTAGGTTGAAGCGTTCGTCTACAGTATTCTTTTTTATATTTAGGTTTCCCTCTGTTCTCTCCTATATAGATAGATGAATTTCGAACTCTAAATCCAACATGGTTTGTAGTCGCTGTTTGAAACTTGACAAAAAAAATGCAGTTCTCAGTTTTGTCTCCATGGTTTGTTTCCTCTTCAAGTAGCCCTAAGCAGAGACTGTGGAAAAGCACTTTCATTGAAAGGGGTTGCCAAGCTTCAAAGGAATTACGAGTTTCCGAAATACCAGCAAATATTTTTTCACCCAATCTTCATGACACGTGGTGATAATGATCAGTACACAAATCCCACTACTCACCAAATTTTGTTCTTCTAGGTTGAAGCGTTCATTTACAATAGCAGTTTTTATATTTAGGTTTCACTCTGTTCTATCCTATATAGATAGATGAATTTGGAACACTAAATCCAACATGGTTTGTAGTAGCTCTTTGAAACTTGACATCAAAATTATTTCTCAGTTTTGTCTCTATGATTTGTTTCCTCTTCAAGTAGCCCTAAGCAGAGACTGTGGAAAAGCACTTTCATTGAAAGGGGTTGCCAAGCTTCAAAGGAATTACGAGATTCCAAAATACCAGCAAATATTTTTTCACCCAATCTTGATGATACGTGGTGGTAATGATCTGTAGATAAATCACACTTGGCTCACCAAATTTTGTTCTTCTAGGTTGAAGCGTTCGTTTATAGTAGCACTTTTTATTTTAGGTTTCCCTCTGTTCTCTCCTATATAGATAGATGAATTTGAAACACTAAATCCAACATGGTTTGTAGTAGTTCTTTGAAACTTGACAAAATAAAGTAGTTCTCAGTTTTCTCTCTATGGTTTGTTCCTCTTCAAGTAGCCCTAAGCAGAGACTGTGGAAAAGCACTTTCATTGAAAGGGGTTGCCAAGCTTCCAAGAAATTACGAGTTTCCGAAATACCAGCAAATATTTTTACACAAAATCTGGATGATACGTGGTGGTAATGACAAGTACACAAATCCCACTTGGATCACCAAATTATGTTCTTCTAGGTTGAAGCGATCCTTTACAGTAGCAGTTTTTATTTTTAGGTTCCACTCTGTTCTTTTTTATATAGATAGATGAATTTGGAACTCTAAATCCAACATTGTGTCTAGTAGCTCTTTGAAACTTGACAAAATAAAGGAGTTCTCAGTTTTGTCTCTATTGTTTGTTTCCTCTTCATGTAGCCTAGGCACACTCTGCGGAAAAGCACTTTCATTGAGAGGGGTTGCCAAGCTTCTAAGAAATAACGAGTTTCCGAAATACGCGCAAATATTTTTTCACCGAACCTTGATGATACATGGTGGTAATGATCAGTACACAAATTTCAGTTGGATTACCAAATTTTGTTCTTCTAGGTTGAAGCGTTCGTCTACACTAGTTGTTTTTATATTTAGGTTTCTCTCTGTTCTCTCCTATATAGATAGATGAATTTGGAACTCTAAATCCAACATGGTTTGTAGTAGCTCTTTGAAACTTGAAAAAAAGTAGTAGTTCTCAATTTTGTCTCTATGATTTTTTCCTCTTCAAGTAGCCCTAAGCAGAGACTGTGGAAAAGCACTTTCATTGAAAAGGGTTGCCAAGCTTCCAAGAAATTACGAGTTTCCGAAATACCAGCAAATATTTTTTCACAAAATCTGGATGATACGTGGTGGTAATGATCGGTACACAAATCCCACTTGGCTCACCAAATTTTGTTCTTCTAGGTGGAAGCCTCCGTTTACAGTAGCAGTTTTTATTTTTTGGTTTCCCTCTGTTCTCTCCTATATAGATAGATGAATTTGGAACTCTAAATCCAACATGGTTTGTAGTAGCTCTAAGACTGTGGAAAAGCACTTTCATTGAGAGGGGTTGCCAAGCTCTAAGAAATAATGAGTTTCCGAAATACCAGGCAAATATTTTTTCACCCAATCTTGATGATACTTGGTAGTTATGATCAGTACACAAATTTCAGTTGGCTTACCAAATTTTGTTCTTCTAGGTTGAAGCGTTCGTCTACAGTAGTCGTTTTTATATTTAGGTTTTTCTCTGTTCTGTCCTATATAGATAGATGAATTTGGAACTCTAAATCCAACATGGTTTGTAGTCGCTCTTTGAAACTTGACAAAAAAATGTAGTTCTCAGTTCTGTCTCTATGATTTGTTTCCTCTTGACGTAGCCCTATGCAGAGACTCTGGAAAAGCACTTTCATTGAAATGGGATGCGAAGCTTCCAAGAAATAACAAGATTCCTAAATACCAGCAAATATTTTATCACCCAATCTTGATGATACTTGGTGGTGATGATCGGTGCACAAATCCCACTTGACTCACCAAATTTTGTTCTTCTAGGTTGAAGCGTTCGTCTACAGTAGTCGTTTTTATAATTAGGTTTTTCTCTGTTCTCTCCTATATAGATAGATGAATTAGGAACTATAAATCCAACAAGGTTTGTAGTAGCTCTTTGAAACTTGACATAAAAAAGTAGCTCTCAGTTTTGTCTCTATGATTTGTATCCTCTTCAAGTAGCCCTAAGCAGAGACTGTGGAAAAGCACTTTCATTGAAAGGGGTTGCGAAGCTTCAAAGGAATTACGAGTTTCCGAAATACCAGCAAATATTTTTTCACAAAATCTGGATGATACGTGGTGGTAATGATCGGTACACAAATCCCACTTGGCTCACCAAATTTTGTTCTTCTAGGTGGAAGCCTCCGTTTAAGTAGCAGTTTTTATTTTTTGGTTTCCCTCTGTTCTCTCCTATATAGATAGATGAATTTGGAACTCTAAATCCAACATGGTTTGTAGTAGCTCTAAGACTGTGGAAAAGCACTTTCATTGAGAGGGGTTGCCAAGCTCTAAGAAATAATGAGTTTCCGAAATACCAGGCAAATATTTTTTTACCCAATCTTGATGATACTTGGTAGTTATGATCAGTACACAAATTTCAGTTGGCTTACCAAATTTTGTTATTCTAGGTTGAAGCGTTCGTCTACAGTAGTCGTTTTTATATTTAGGTTTTTCTCTGTTCTCTCCTATATAGATAGATGAATTTGGAACTCTAAATCCAACATGGTTTGTAGTCGCTCTTTGAAACTTGACAAAAAAAAAGTAGTTCTCAGTTCTGTCACTATGATTTGTTTCCTCTTGACGTAGCCCTATGCAGAGACTCTGGAAAAGCACTTTCATTGAAATGGGATGCCAAGCTTCCAAGAAATAACAAGATTCCTAAATACCAGCAAATATTTTATCACCCAATCTTGATGATACTTGGTGGTGATGATCGGTGCACAAATCCCACTTGACTCACAAAATTTTGTTCTTCTAGGTTGAATGTTCGTCTACAGTAGTCGTTTTTATAATTAGGTTTTTCTCTGTTCTCTCCTATATAGATAGATGAATTAGGAACTATAAATCCAACAAGGTTTGTAGTAGCTCTTTGAAACTTGACATAAAAAAGTAGCTCTCAGTTTTGTCTTTATGATTTGTATCCTCTTCAAGTAGCCCTAAGCAGAGACTGTGGAAAAGCACGTTCATTGAAAGCGGTTGCGAAGCTTCAAAGGAATTACGAGTTTCCGAAATACCAGCAAATATTTTTTCACCCAATCTTGATGATACGTGGTGGTAATGATCGGTAGAAAAATCCCACTTGGCTCACCAAATTTTGTTCTTCTAGGTTGAAGCGTTCGTTTACAGTAGCAGTTTTCATTTTTAGGTTTCCCTCTGTTCTCTCCTATATAGATAGATGAATTTGGAACTCTAAATACAACATGGTTTGTAGTAGTTCTTTGAAACTTGACAAAAAATAGTAGTTCTCAGTTTTCTCTCTATAGTTTGTTTCCTCTTCAAGTACCCCTAAGCAGAGACTGTGGAAAAGCACTTTCATTAAAAGGGGTTGCCAAGTTTCCAAGAAATTATGATTTTCCGAAACCAGCAAATATTTTTTCACCCAATCTGGATGATACGTGGTGCTAATATCAAGTACACAAATCCCACTTGGCTCACCAAATTTTGTTCTTCTAGGTTGAAGCGTTCGTCTACACTAGTCGTTTTTATATTTAGGTTTCCCTCTGTTCTCTCCTATATACATAGATGAATTTGGAACTCTAAATCCAACATGGTTTGTTGTAGTTCTTTGAAACTTGGCAAAATAAAGTAGTTCTCAGTTTTGTATCTATGGTTTGTTTCCTCTTCAAGTAGCCCTAAGCAGAGACTGTGGAAAAGCACTTTCATTGAAAGGGGTTGCCAAGCTTCAAAGGAATTACGAGTTTCCAAAATACCAGCAAATATTTTTTCACCCAATCTTGATGATACGTGGTGGTAATGATCGGTAGATAAATCACACTTGGCTCACCAAATTTTGTTTTTCTAGGTTGAAGCGTTCGTTTACAGTAGCAGTTTTTATTTTAGGTTTCCCTCTGTTCTCTCCTATATAGATAGATGTATTTGAAACACTAATTCCAACATGGTTTGTACTAGTTCTTTGAAACTTGACATAATAAAGTAGTTCTCAGTTTTCTCTCTATGATTTGTTTCCTCTTCAAGTAGCCCTAAGCAGAGACTGTAGAAAAGCCCTTTCATTGAAAGGGGTTGCCAAGCTTCAAAGGAATTATGAGTTTCCGAAATACCAGCAAATATTTTTTCACCCAATATTCATGACACGTGGTGATAATGATGGGTACACAAATCCCACTACTCACCAAATTTTGGTCTTCTAGGTTGAAGCGTTCGTTTACAGTAGCAGTTTATATTTTTAGGTTTCCCTCTGTTCTCTCTTATATTGATAGATGAATTTGGAACTCTAAATCCAACATGGTTTGTAGTAGCTCTTTGAAACTTAACAGAATAAAGGAGTTCTCACTTTTGTCTCTATTGTTTGTTTCCTCTTCAAGTAGCCCTAGGCACAATCTGTGGAAAAGCACTTTCATTGAGAGGGGTCGGAAAGCTTCTAAGAAATAACGAGTTTCCAAAATACCAGCAAATATTTTTTCACCCAATCTTGATGATACATGGTGGTAATGATCACTACACAAATCCCACTTGGCTCACAAAATTTTCTTCTTCTAGGTTGAAGCGTTCGTCTACACTAGTCATTTTTATATTTAGGTTTCCCTCTGTTCTCTCCTATATAGATAGGTAAACTTGGAACTCTAAATCCAACATGGTTTGTAGTCGCTCTTTGAAACTTGACAAAAAAAAGTAGTTCTCTGTTTTGTCTCTATGGTTTTTTTCCCTCTTCAAGTAGCCCTAAGCAGAGACTGAGGAAAAGCACTATCATTGAAAGAGATTGCCAAGCTTCGAAGAAATAATGAGTTTTTGAAATACCAGCAAATATTTTTTCACCCAATCTTGATGATACTTTGTGGTAATGATCGGTACACAAATCCCACTTGACTCACCAAATTTTATTCTTCTAGGTTGAAGCGTTCGTTTACAGTAGCAGTTTATGTTTTTAGGTTTCACTCTGTTCTCTCCTATATAGATAGATGTATTTGGAACACTAAATCCAACATGGTTTGTAGTAGCTCTTTGAAACTTGACATCAAAATTATTTCTCAGTTTTGTCTCTATGATTTGTTTCCTCTTCAAGTAGCCCTAAGCAGAGACTGTGGAATAGCACTTTCATTGAAAGGGGTTGCCAAGCTTCAAAGGAATTACGAGTTTCCAAAATACCAGCAAATATTTTTTCACCCAATCTTGATGAACGTGGTGGTAATGATCGGTAGATAAATCCCACTTGGCTCACCAAATTTTGTTCTTCTAGGTTGAAGCGTTCGTTTACAGTAGCAGTTTTTATTTTAAGGTTTCCCTCTGTTCTCTCCTATATAGATAAATGAATTTGAAACACTAAATCCAACATGGTTTGTAGTAGTTCTTTGAAACTTGACAAAATAAAGTAGTTCTCAGTTTTCTCTATATGGTTTGTTCCTCTTCAAGTAGCCCTAAGCAGAGACTGTGGAAAAGCACTTTCATTGAAAGGGGTTGCCAAGCTTCCAAGAAATTACGAGTTTCCGAATACCAGCAAATATTTTTTCACAAAATCTGGATGATACGTGGTGGTAGTGACAAGTACACAAATCCCACTTGGCTCACCAAATTATGTTCTTCTAGGTTGAAGCGATCCTTTACAGTAGCAGTTTATATTTTTAGGTTCCACTCTGTTCTTTTCTATATAGATAGATGAATTTGGAACTCTAAATCCAACATTGTTTCTAGTAGCTCTTTGAAACTTGACAAAATAAAGGAGTTCTTAGTTTTGTCTCTATTGTTTGTTTCCTTTTCATGTAGCCTAGGCACACTCTGTGGAAATGCACTTTCATTGAGAGGGGTTGTCAAGCTTCTAAGAAATAACGAGTTTCCGAAATACGCGCAAATATTTTTTCACCCAATCCTGATGATACATGATGGTAATGATCAGTATACAAATTTCCCTTGGCTCACAAAATTTTGTTCTTCTAGGTTGAAGCGTTCGTCTACACTAGTCGTTTTTATATTTAGGTATCTCTCTGTTCTCTCCTATATAGATAGATGAATTTGGAACTCTAAATCCAACATGGTTTGTAGTAGCCCTTTGAAACTTGAAAAAAAGTAGTAGTTCTCAGTTTTGTCTCTATGATTTGTTTCCTCTTCAAGTAGCCCTAAGCAGAGACTGTGGAAAAGCACTTTCATTGAAAGGGGTTGCCAAGCTTCCAAGAAATTACGAGTTTCCGAAATACCAGCAAACATTTTTTCACAAAATCTGGATGATACGTGGTGGTAATGATCGGTACACAAATCCCACTTGGCTCACCAAATTTTGTTCTTCTAGGTTGAAGCCTTCGTTTACAGTAGCAGTTTTGATTTTTAGGTTTCCCTCTGTTCTCTCCTATATAGATAGATGAATTTGGATCTGTAAATCCAACATGGTTTGTAGTAGCTCTTTGAAACTTGACAAAATAAAGGAGTTCTCTGTTTTGTCTCTATGGTTTGTTTCCCCTTCAAGTAGCACTAGGCACAGACTGTGGAAAAGCACTTTCATTGAAAGGGGTTGCCAAGCTTCTAAGAAATAACAAGTTTCCGAAATACCAGGAAATATTTTTCCACCCAATCTTGAAGATACTTGGTGGTAATGATCAGTTCACAAATCCCACTTGCCTCAACAAATTTTGTTCTTCTAGTTTGAAGCATTCATTTACAATAGCAGTTTTTATTTTTAGGTTTCACTCTGTTCTCTCCTATATAGATAGATGTATTTGGAACACTAAATCCAACATGGTTTGTAGTAGCTCTTTGAAACTTGACATAAAAATTAGTTCTCAGTTTTGTCTCTATGATTTGTTTCCTCTTCAAGTAGCCCTAAGCAGAGACTGTGGAAAAGCACTTTCATTGAAAAAGGTTGCCAAGCTTCAAAGGAATTACGAGTTTCCAAAATACCAGCAAATATTTTTCAATCAATCTTGATGATACGTGGTGGTAATGATCGGTAGATAAATCCCACTTGGCTCACCCAATTTTGTTCTTCTAGGTTGAAGCGTTCGTTTACAGTAGCAGTTTTTAATTTTTAGGTTTCGCTCTATTCTCTCATATATGGATAGATGAATTTGGAACTCTAAATTCAACATGGTTTGTAGTAGCTCTTTGAAACTTGACAAAATAAAGTAGTTCTCAGTTTTCTCTCTATGGTTTGTTCCTCTTCAAGTAGCCCTAAACAGAGACTGTGGAAAAGCACTTTCATTGAAAGGGGTTGCCAGGTTTCCAAGGAATTACGAGTTTCCGAAATACCAGCAAATATTTTTTCACCAATGTTCATGACACGTGGTGGTAATGATCGGTACACAAATCCCACAACTGACCAAATTTTGGTCTTCTAGGTTGAAGCGTTCGTTTACAGTAGCAGTTTATATTTTTAGGTTTCCCTCTGTTCTCTCCTATATTGATAGATGCATTTGGAACTCTAAATCCAACATGGTTTGTAGTAGCTCTTTGAAACTTAACAAAATAAAGGAGTTCTCACTTTTGTCTGTATTTTTTGTTTCCTCTTCAAGTAGCCCTAGGCACACTCTGTGGAAAAGCACTTTCATAGAGAGGGGTTGCCAAGCTTCTAAGAAATAACGAGTTTCCAAAATACCAGCAAATATTTTTTAACCCAATCTTGATGATACATGGTGGTAATGATCACTACACAAATCCCACTTGGCTCACAAAATTTTGTTCTTCTAGGTTGAAGCATTGGTCTACACTAGTCGTTTTTATATTTAGGTTTCCCTCTGTTCCCTCCTATATAGATAGATGAATTTGTAACTTTAAATCCAACATGGTTTGTAGTCGCTCTTTGAAACTTGACAAAAAAAAGTAGTTCTCAGTTTTGTCTCTATGGTTTGTTTCCTATTCAAGTAGCCCTAGGAACAGACTGTGGAAAAGCACTTTCATTGAGAGGGGTTGCCAAGCTTCTAAGAAATAACAAGTTTCCGAAATACAAGCAAATATTTTTTCACCCAATCTTGATGATACTTGGTGGTAATGTTCAGTACACAAATCTCACTTGGCTCACCAAATTTTGTTCTTCTAGTTTGAAGCGTTCTTCTACAGTTTTCTTTTTTATATTTCGGTTTTCCTCTGTTCTCTCCTATATAGATAGATGAATTTCGAACTCTAAATCCAACATGGTTTGTAGTCGCTCTTTGAAACTTGACAAAACAAAGGAATTCTCAGTTTTGTCTCTATGATTTGTTTCATCTTCAAGTAGCCTTAAGCAGAGACTGTGGAAAAGCACTTTCATTGAAAGGGTTGCCAAGCTTCCAAAAAATTACGAGTTTCCGAAATACCAGCAAATATTTTTTCACCCAATCTTGATGATACGTTTTGGTAATGATCGGTACACAAATCCCACTTGGCTCACCAAATTTTGTTCTTCTAGGTTGAAGACTTCGTTTACAGTAGCAGTTTTTATTTTTAGGTTTCCCTCTGTTCTCTCCTATATAGATAGATGAATTTGGAACTCTAAATCCAACAAGGATTGTAGTAGCTCTTTGAAACTTGACAAAATATAGGAGTTCTCTGTTTTGTCTCTATGGTTTGTTTCCCCGTCAAGTAGCACTAGGCACAGACTGTGAAAAGCACTTTCATTGAAAGGGGTTGCCAAGCTTCTTAGAAATAACGAATTTCCAAAATACCAGCAAATATTTTTCCACCCAATCTTGATGATACCTGGTGGTAATGATCAGTACACAAATCCCACTTGGCTCAACAAATTTTGTTCTTCTAGGTTGAAGCGTTCATTTACAATAGCAGTTTTTATTTTTAGATTTCACTCTGTTGTCTCCTATATAGATAGATGTATTTGGAACACTAAATCCAACATGGTTTGTAGTAGCTCTTTGAAACTTGACAAAAAAAAGTAGTTCTCAGTTTTGTCTCTATGATTTGATTCCTATTCAAGTAGCCCTAAGCAGAGACTGTGGAATAGCACTTTCATTGAAAGGGGTTGCCAAGCTTCAAAGGAATTACGAGTTTCCAAAATACCAGCAAATATTTTTCACCCAATCTTGATGAACGTGGTGGTAATGATCGGTAGATAAATCCCACTTGGCTCACCAAATTTTGTTCTTCTAGGTTGAAGCGTTCGTTTACAGTAGCAGTTTTTATTTTTAGGTTTCCCTCTGTTCTCTCCTATATAGATAAATGAATTTGAAACACTAAATCCAACATGGTTTGTAGTAGTTCTTTGAAACTTGACAAAATAAAGTAGTTCTCAGTTTTCTCTCTATGGTTTGTTCCTCTTCAAGTAGCCCTAAGCAGAGACTGTGGAAAGCACTTTCATTGAAAGGGGTTGCCAAGCTTCCAAGAAATTACGAGTTTCCGAATACCAGCAAATATTTTTTCACAAAAATCTGGATGATACGTGGTGGTAGTGACAAGTACACAAATCCCACTTGGCTCACCAAATTATGTTCTTCTAGGTTGAAGCGATCCTTTACAGTAGCAGTTTATATTTTTAGGTTCCACTCTGTTCTTTTCTATATAGATAGATGAATTTGGAACTCTAAATCCAACATTGTTTCTAGTAGCTCTTTGAAACTTGACAAAATAAAGGAGTTCTTAGTTTTGTCTCTATTGTTTCTTTCCTCTTCATGTAGCCTAGGCACACTCTGTGGAAAAGCACTTTCATTGAGAGGGGTTGTCAAGCTTCTAAGAAATAACGAGTTTCCGAAATACGCGCAAATATTTTTTCACCCAATCCTGATGATACATGATGGTAATGATCAGTATACAAATTTCCCTTGGCTCACAAAATTTTGTTCTTCTAGGTTGAAGCGTTCGTCTACACTAGTCGTTTTTATATTTAGGTTTCTCTCTGTTCTCTCCTATATAGATAGATGAATTTGGAACTCTAAATCCAACATGGTTTGTAGTCGCTCTTTGAAACTTGACAAAAAAAAGTAGTTCTCAGTTCTGTCTCTATGATTTGTTTCCTCTTGACGTAGCCCTATGCAGAGACTCTGGAAAAACACTTTCATTGAAATGGGATGCCAAGCTTCCAAGAAATAACAAGATTCCTAAATACCAGCAAATATTTTATCACCCAATCTTGATGATACTTGGTGGTGATGATCGGTGCACAAATCCACTTGACTCACCAAATTTTGTTCTTCTAGGTTGAAGCGTTCGTCTACAGTAGTCGTTTTTATAATTAGGTTTTTCTCTGTTCTCTCCTATATAGATAGATGATTTAGGAACTATAAATCCAACAAGGTTTGTAGTAGCTCTTTGAAACTTGACATAAAAAAGTAGCTCTCAGTTTTGTCTCTATGATTTGTATCCTCTTCAAGTAGCCCTAAGCAGAGACTGTGGAAAAGCACTTTCATTGAAAGGGGTTGCGAAGCTTCAAAGGAATTACGAGTTTCCGAAATACCAGCAATATTTTTTCACCCAATCTTGATGATACGTGGTGGTAATGATCGGTAGAAAAATCCCACTTGGCTCACCAAATTATGTTCTTCTAGGTTGAAGCGTTCGTTTACAGTAGCAGTTTTTATTTTTAGGTATCCCTCTGTTCTCTCCTATTTAGATAGATGAATTTGGAACTCTAAATACAACATGGTTTGTAGTAGTTCTTTGAAACTTGACAAAAAATAGTAGTTCTCAGTTTTCTCTCTATAGTTTGTTTCCTCTTCAAGTACCCCTAAGCAGAGACTGTGGAAAAGCCACTTTCATTAAAAGGGGTTGCCAAGTTTCCAAGAAATTATGATTTTCCGAAACCACCAAATATTTTTTCACCCAATCTGGATGATACGTGGTGGTAATGTCAAGTACACAAATCCCACTTGGCTCACCAAATTTTGTTCTTCTAGGTTGAAGCGTTCGTCTACACTAGTCGTTTTTATATTTAGGTTTCCCTCTGTTCTCTCCTATATACATAGATGAATTTGGAACTCTAAATCCAACATGGTTTGTTGTAGTTCTTTGAAACTTGGCAAAATAAAGTAGTTCTCAGTTTTGTATCTATGGTTTGTTTCCTCTTCAAGTAGCCCTAAGCAGAGACTGTGGAAAAGCACTTTCATTGAAAGGGGTTGCCAAGCTTCAAAGGAATTACGAGTTTCCAAAATACCAGCAAATATTTTTTCACCCAATCTTGATGATACGTGGTGGTAATGATCGGTAGATAAATCACACTTGGCTCACCAAATTTTGTTCTTCTAGGTTGAAGCGTTCGTTTACAGTAGCAGTTTTTATTTTAGGTTTCCCTCTGTTCTCTCCTATATAGATAGATGCATTTGAAACACTAATTCCAACATGGTTTGTACTAGTTCTTTGAAACTTGACAAAATAAAGTAGTTCTCAGTTTTGTCTCTATGATTTTTTCCTCTTCAAGTAGCCCTAAGCAGAGACTGTGGAAAAGCACTTTCATTGAAAAGGGTTGCCAAGCTTCCAAGAAATTACAAGTTTCCGAAATACCAGCAAATATTTTTTCACAAAATCTGGATGATACGTGGTGGTAATGATCGGTACACAAATCCCACTTGACTCACCAAGTTTTGTTCTTCTAGGTGGAAGCCTCCGTTTACAGTAGCAGTTTTTATTTTTGGTTTCCCTCTGTTCTCTCCTATATAGATAGATGAATTTGGAACTCTAAATCCAACATGGTTTGTAGTAGCTCTAAGACTGTGGAAAAGCACTTTCATTGAGAGGGGTTGCCAAGCTCTAAGAAATAATGAGTTTCCGAAATACCAGGCAAATATTTTTTCACCCAATCTTGATGATACTTGGTAGTAATGATCAGTACACAAATTTCAGTTGGCTTACCAAATTTTGTTCTTCTAGGTTGAAGCGTTCGTCTACAGTAGTCGTTTTTATATTTAGGTTTTTCTCTGTTCTCTCCTATATAGATAGATGAATTTGGAACTATAAATCCAACATGGTTTGTAGTCGCTCTTTGAAACTTGACAAAAAACAAGTAGTTCTCAGTTCTGTCTCTATGATTTGTTTCCTCTTGACGTAGCCCTATGCAGAGACTCTGGAAAAGCACTTTCATTGAAATGGGATGCCAAGCTTCCAAGAAATAACAAGATTCCTAAATACCAGCAAATATTTTATCACCCAATCTTGATGATACTTGGTGGTGATGATCGGTGCACAAATCCCATTTGACTCACCAAATTTTGTTCTTCTAGGTTGAAGCGTTCGTCTACAGTAGTCGTTTTATAATTAGGTTTTTCTCTGTTCTCTCCTATATAGATAGATGAATTAGGAAAAATAAATCCAACAAGGTTTGTAGTAGCTCTTTGAAACTTGACATAAAAAAGTAGCTCTCAGTTTTGTCTCTATGATTTGTATCCTCTTCAAGTAGCCCTAAGCTGAGACTGTTGAAAAGCACTTTCATTGAAAGGGGTTGCGAAGCTTCAAAGGAATTACGAGTTTCCGAAATACCAGCAAATATTTTTTCACCCAATCTTGATGATACGTGGTGGTAATGATCGGTAGAAAAATCCCACTTGGCTCACCAAATTTTTGTTCTTCTAGGTTGAAGCGTTCGTTTACAGTAGCAGTTTTTATTTTTAGGTTTCCCTCTGTTCTCTCCTATATAGATAGATGAATTTGGAACTCTAAATACAACATGGTTTGTAGTAGTTCTTTGAAACTTGACAAAAAATAGTAGTTCTCAGTTTTCTCTCTATAGTTTGTTTCCTCTTCAAGTACCCCTAAGCAGAGACTGTGGAAAAGCACTTTCTTTAAAAGGGGTTGCCAAGTTTCCAAGAAATTATGATTTTCCGAAACCACCAAATATTTTTTCACCCAATCTGGATGATACGTGGTGGTAATGTCAAGTACACAAATCCCACTTGGCCCACCAAATTTTGTTCTTCTAGGTTGAAGCGTTCGTCTACACTAGTTGTTTTTATATTTAGGTTTCCCTCTGTTCTCTCCTATATACATAGATGAATTTGGAACTCTAAATCCAACATGGTTTGTTGTAGTTCTTTGAAACTTGGCAAAATAAAGTAGTTCTCAGTTTTGTATCTATGGTTTGTTTCCTCTTCAAGTAGCCCTAAGCAGAGACTGTGGAAAAGCACTTTCATTGAAAGGGGTTGCCAAGCTTCAAAGGAATTACGATTTTCCAAAATACCAGCAAATATTTTTTCACCCAATCTTGATGATACGTGGTGGTAATGATCGGTAGATAAATCACACTTGGCTCACCAAATTTTGTTCTTCTAGGTTGAAGCGTTCGTTTACAGTAGCAGTTTTTATTTTAGGTTTCCCTCTGTTCTCTCCTATATAGATAGATGTATTTGAAACACTAATTCCAACATGGTTTGTACTAGTTCTTTGAAACTTGACAAAATAAAGTAGTTCTCAGTTTTCTCTCTATGATTTGTTTCCTCTTCAAGTAGCCCTAAGCAGAGACTGTAGAAAAGCCCTTTCATTGAAAGGGGTTGCCAAGCTTCAAAGGAATTATGAGTTTCCGAAATACCAGCAAATATTTTTTCACCCAATATTCATGACACGTGGTGATAATGATGGGTACACAAATCCCACTACTCACCAAATTTGGTCTTCTAGGTTGAAGCGTTCATTTACAGTAGCAGTTTATATTTTTAGGTTTCCCTCTGTTCTCTCTTATATTGATAGATGAATTTGGAACTCTAAATCCAACATGTTTGTAGTAGCTCTTTGAAACTTGACAAAATAAAAGAGTTCTCAGTTTTGTCTCTATGGTTTGTTTCCTCTTCAAGTAGCAGTAGCACAGACTGTGGAAAAGCATTTTCATTGAGAGGGGTTGCCAAACTTCTAAGAAATGACGAGTTTCCGAAATACCAGCAAATATTTTTTCACCCAATCTTGATGATATAGGTGGTAATGATCAGGACTCAAATCCCACTTGGCTCACCAAATTTTGTTCTTCTAGGTTGAAGCGTTCGTTTACAGTAGCAGTTTTTATTTTTAGGTTTCCCTTTGTGCTCTCTTACATAGATAGATGAATTTGGAACTCTAAATCCAACATGGTTTGTAGTAGCTTTCTGAAACTTGACAAAATAAAGGTGTTCTCAGTTTTGTCTCTATGGTTTGTTTACTCTTCACGTAGCCATAGGCATAGACTGTTTAAAAAGCACTTTCATTGAGAGGGGTTGCCAAGGTTCAAAGAAATAACGAGTTTCCGAAATACCAGCAAATATTTTTTCACCCAATCTTGATGATACTTGGTGGTAATGATCAGGACTCAAATCCCACTTGGCTCACCAAATTTTGTTCTTCTAGGTTGAAGTGTTCGTCTACAGTAGCAGTTTTTATATTTAGGTTTCCCACTGTTCTCTCCTATATAGATAGATGAATTTGGAACTCTAAATCCAACATGTTTTGTAGTAGCTCTTTGAAACTTGACAAAATAAAAGAGTTCTCAGTTTTGTCTCTATGGTTTGTTTCCTCTTCACGTAGCAGTAGCACAGACTGTGGAAAAGCATTTTCATTGAGAGGGGTTGCCAAACTTCTAAGAAATGACGAGTTTCCGAAATACCAGCAAATATTTTTTCACCCAATCTTGATGATATAGGTGGTAATGATCAGGACTCAAATCCCACTTGGCTCACCAAATTTTGTTCTTCTCGGTTGAAGCGTTCGTTTACAGTAGCAGTTTTTATTTTTAGGTTTCACTCTGTTTTCATATATATAGATAGATGCATTTGGAACTCTAAATCCAACATGGTTTGTAGTAGCTCTTTGAAACTTGACAAAATTACGTAGTTCTCTGTATTGTCTCTATGGTTTGTTTCCTCTTCAAGTAGCCCTAAGCAAAGCTGTGGAAAAGCACTTTCATTGAAAGAGTTTGCCAAGCTTCCAAGAAATTACGATTTTCCAAAATACCAGCACATATTTTTTCACCCAATCTTGATGATACGTGGTGGTAATGACAAGTACACAAATCCCACTTGGCTCACCAAATTTCCTTCTTCTAGGTTGAAGCGTTCGTTTACAGTAGCAGTTTTTATTTTTAGGTGTCACTCTGTTCTATCCTATATAGAGATGAATTTGGAACTCTAAATCCAACATGGTTTGTAGTAGCTCTTTGAAAATTGACAAAAAAAAGTAGTTCTCAGTTTTTTCTCTACCGTTTATTTCCTCTTTAAGTAGCCCTAAGCAGAGACTGTGGAAAAGCACTTTCATTCAAAAAGGTTGCAAAGCTTCCAAGAAATTACGAGTTTCCAAAATACCAGGAAATATTTTTTCACCCAACCTTGATGATACGTGGTGGTAATGACAAGTACACAAATCCTACTTGGCTCACCAAATTTTGTTCTTCTAGGTTGAAGCGTTCGTTTACAGTAGCCATTTTTATTTTTAGGTTTCACTCTGTTCTCAAATATATAGGTAGATGAATTTGGAACTCTAAATCCAACATGGTTTGTAGTAGCTCTTTGAAACTTGACCAAATAAAGTAGTTCTCAGTTTTGTCTCTATGGTTTCTTTCCTCTTCAAGTAGCCCTAAGAAGAAACTGTGGAAAAGCACTTTAATTGAAAGGGGTTGCCAAGCTTCCAAGAAATTACGATTTTCCAAAATACCAGCAAATATATTTTCACCATTTCTTGATGATACGTGGTGGTAATGATCAGTACACAAATCTCACTTGGCTCACGAAATTGTGTTCTTCTAGTTTGAAGCGTTCATTTACAGTAGCAGTTTTTGTATATAGGTTTCACTCTGTTCTCTCTTATATAGATAGATGAATTTGAAACTCTAAATCCAACATGGTTTGTAGTAGCTCTTTGAACCTTGACAAAATAAAGGAGTTCTCAGTTTTGTCTCTACGGTTTGTTTCCTCTTCAAGTAGCCGTAGGCATAGACTGTGGAAAAGCATTTTCATTGAGAGGGTTTGCCAAGCTTCTAAGAAATAATGCGTTTCCAAAATACCAGCAAGTATTTTTTCACCCAATCTTGATGATACTTGGTCTTAGTGATCAGTACAAAAATCCCACAAGTCTCACCAAATTTTGTTCTTCTAGGAAGAAGCGTTCGTCTACAGTAGCAGTTTTTATATTTAGGTTTCCCTCTGTGCTCTCCTACATAGATAGATGAATTTGAAACTCTAAATCCAACATGGTTTTTAGTAGCTTTTTGAAACTTGACAAAATAAAGGAGTTCTCTGTTTTGTCTCTATGGTTTGTTTCCTCTTCAAGTAGCCATAGGCATAGACTGTGGAAAAGCACTTTCATTGAGAGGGGTTGCCAAGGTTCAAAGAAATAACGAGTTTCCGAAATACCAGCAAATATTTTTTCACCCAATCTTGATGATACTTGGTGGTAATGATCAGGACACAAATCCCACTTGGCTCATCAAATTTTGTTCTTCTAGGTTGAAGCCTTCATTTACAGTAGCAGTTTTTATATGTAAGTTTCACTCTGTTCTCTCTTATATAGATAGATGAATTTGGAACTCTAAATCCAACATGGTTTGTAGTAGCACTTTGAAACTTGACAAAATCAAGGAGTTCTCAGTTTTGTCTCTATGGTTTGTTTCCTCTTCAAGTAGCCGTAGGCACAGACTGTGGAAAAGCATTTTCATTGAGAGTGTTTGCCAAGCTTCTATGAAATAACGAGTTTCCGAAATACCAGCAAATATTTTTTTCACCCAATCTTGATGATACTTGGTCTTATTGATCAGTGCCCAAATCCCACATGGCTCACCAAATTTTGTTCTTCTAGGTTGAATCGTTCGTCTACAGTAGCAGTTTTTATATTTAGGTTTCCCTCTGTGCTCTCCTACATAGATAGATGAATTTGGAACTCTAAATCCAACATGGTTTGTAGTAGCGTTTTGAAACTTGACAAAATAAAGGAGTTCTCAGTTTTTTCTCTATGGTTTGTTTCCGCTTCAAGTAGCCATAGGCATAGACTGTGGAAATGCACTTTCATTGAAAGGAGTTGTCAAGCTTCCAAGAAATTACGAGTTTCCAAAATACCAGCACATATTTTTTCACCCAATCTTGATGATACGTGGTGGTAATGACAAGTACACAAATCCCACTTGGCTCACCAAATTTTGTTCTTCTAGGTTGATGCGTTCGTCTCCAGTAGCAGTTTTTATATTTAGGTTTCCCACTGTTCTCTCTTATATAGATAGATGAATTTGAAACTCTAAATCCAACATGGTTTGTAGTAGCTCTTTGAAACTTGACAAAAAAAAGGAGTTCTCAGTTTTGTCTCTACAGTTTGTTTCCTCTTCAAGTAGCCGTAGGCACAGACTGTGGAAAAGCATTTTCATTGAGAGGGTTTGCCAAGCTTCTAAGAAATAACGCGTTTCCAAAATACCAGCAAATATTTTTTCACCAAATCTTGATGATACCTGGTCTTAATGATCAGTACAAAAATCCCACAAGTCTCACCAAATTTTGTTCTTCTAGGAAGAAGCGTTCGTCTACAGTAGCAATTTTTATATTTAGGTTTCCCTCTGTGCTCTCCTACATAGATAGATGAATTTGAAACTCTAAATCCAACATGGTTTGTAGTAGCTTTTTGAAACTTGACAAAATAAAGGAGTTCTCTGTTTTGTCTCTATGGTTTGTTTCCTCTTCAAGTAGCCATAGGCATAGACTGTGGAAAAGCACTTTCATTGAGAGGGGTTGCCAAGGTTCAAAGAAATAACGAGTTTCCGAAATACCAGCAAATATTTTTTCACCCAATCTTGATGATACTTGGTGGTAATGATCAGGACACAAATCCAAATTGGCTCACCAAATTTTGTTCTTCTAGGTTGAAGCGTTCGTCTACAGTAGCAGTTTTTATATTTAGGTTTCCCTCTGTTGTCTCCTATATAGATAGATGAATTTGGAACTCTAAATCCAACATGGTTTGTGCTAAATCTTTGAAACTTCACAAAAAAAAAGAGTTCTCAGTTTGGTCTCTATGGTTTGTTTCCTCTTCAAGTAGCCCTAGGCACAGACTGTGGAAAAGCATTTTCATTGAGAGGGGTTGCCAAGGTTCTAAGAAATAACGAGTTCCCGAAATACCAGCAAATCTTTTTTCACAAAATTTGATGATACGTGGTGGTAATGACAAGTACACAAATCCCACTTGGCTCACCAAATTTTGTTCTTCTAAGTTCAAGCGTTCGTTTACAGTAGCAGTTTTTATTTTTAGGTTTCAATCTGTTCTCAAATATATAGATCGATGAATTTGGAACTCTAAATCCAACATGGTTTTTAGTAGCTCTTTGTAACGTGACAAAATAAAGGAGTTCTCACTTTTGTCTCTATGGTTTGTTTCCTCTTCAAGTAGCCCTAGAAAGAGACTGTGGAAAAGAACATTCATTGAAAGAGTTGCCAAGTTTCCAAGAAATTATGATTTTCCAAAATACCAGCAAATATTTTTTCACCAATCTTTATGATACGTGGTGGTAATGACAAGTACACAAATCCCACTTGGCTCACCAAATTTTGTTCTTCTAGGTTGAAGCGTTCGTTTACAGTAGCAGTTTTTATTTTTAGGTGTCACACTGTTCTATCCTACCTAGATAGATGAATTTGGAACTCTAAATCCAACATGGTTTGTAGTAGCTCTTTGAAACTTGATAAAATAAAGGAGTTCTCAGTTTTTTCTCTATGGTTTGTTTCCTCTTCAAGTAGCCCTAAGCAGAGACTGTTGAAAAGCACTTTCATTGAGAGGGGTTGCCAAGGTTCTAAGAAATAACGAGTTTCCGAAATACCAGCAAATATTTTTTCACCAATCTTGATGATACGTGGTGGTAATGACAAGTACACAAATCCCACTTGGCTCACCAAAATTTGTTCTTCAAGGTTTAAGCGTTTGTCTACAGTAGCAGTTTTTATATTTAGGTTTCCCTCTGTTCTCTCCCATATAGATAGATGAATTTGGAACTCTAAATCCAACATGGTTTGTAGTAGCAGTTTGAAACTTGACAAAAAAAGTATTCTCAGTTTTGTCTCTATGGTTTTTTTCCTCTTCAAGTAGCACTAGGCAGAGACTGTGGAAAAGCACTTTCATTGAAAGGGGTTGCCAAGCTTTTAAGAAATTACGATTTTCCGAAATACTAGCAAATATTTTTTCACCCAATCTTGATGATACGTGGTGGTAATGACAAGTACACAAATACCAATTGACTCACCACATTTTGTTCTTCTAGGTTGAAGCCTTCGTTTACAGTAGCAGTTTTTATTTTTAGGTGTCACTCTGTTCTATCCTATATAGATAGATGAATTTGGAACTCTAAATCCAACATGGTTTGTAGTAGCTCTTTGAAACTTGACAAAATAAAGGAGTTCTCAGTTTTTCTCTATGGTTTGTTTCCTCTTCAAGTAGCCCTAAGCAGAGACTGTGGAAAAGCACTTTCATTGAAAGGGGTTGCCAAGCTTCGAAGAAATTATGAGTTTCCCAAATACCAGCAAATATTTTGATACCCAATGTTGATGATACGTGGTGATAATGATAAGTACAAGAATCCCACTTGGCTCACCAAATTTTGTTCTTCTAGGATAAGCGTTCGTTTACAGTAGCAGTTTTTATTTTTAGGTTTCATTCTGTTCACAAATATATAGATAGATGAATTTGTACTCTAAATCCAACATGGTTTATAGTAGCCCTTTGAAACGTGACAAAATAAAGGAGTTCTCAGTTGTGTCTCTATGATTTGTTTCCTCTTCAAGTAGCCCTAAGCAGAGACTGTGGAAAAGCACTTTCATTGAAAGCGGTTGCCAAGCTTCCAAGAAATTACGAGTTTCCGAAATACCAGCAAATATTTTTTCACCAAATCTTCATGATACGTGGTGCTAATGATCGGTACACAAATCCCACTTGGCTCACCAAATTTTGTTCTTCTAGGTTGAAGCGTTCGTTTACAGTAGCAGTTTTTATTTTTAGGTTTCACTTTTTTCTCTCCTATATTGATAGATGAATTTGGAACTCTAAATCCAACATGGTTTGTAGTAGCTCTTTGAAACTTGACTAAATAAAAGAGTTCTCAGTTTTATCTCTATGGTTTGTTTCCTCTTCAAGTAGCCGTAGAAACGGACAGTGGAAAAGCATTTTCATTGAGAGGGGTTGCCAAGCTTCTAAGGGTTAACGAGTCTCCGAAATACCCGCAAATACTTTTTCACCCAATCTTGATGATATTTGGAGGTAATGATCAGTACACAAATCCACTTGGCTCACCAAATTTTGATCTTCTAGGTTGAAGCGTTCGTCAACTGTAGCAGTTTTTATTTTTAGGTTTCTCTCTGTGCTCGCCTATATAGATAGATGAATTTGAAATTCTAAATCCAACATGGTTTGTAGCAGCTCTTTGAAACTTGACAAAATAAAAAAAGTTCTCAGTTGTGTCTCTATGGTTTGTTTCCTCTTAATGTAGCCCTAGGCACAAACTGTGGAAAGGCACTTTCATTGAGAGGGATTGCCAAGCTTAGAAGAAATTACGAGTTTCCGAAATACCCGCAAATATTTTCTCACCCAAACTTGATGATACGTGGTGGTAATGACAAGTACACAAATCCCACTTGGCTCACCAAATTTTTTTCTTCTAGGTTGAAGCGTTCGTTTACAGGAGCAGTTTTTGTTTTTAGGTTTCACTTTGTTCTCTCCTATATAGATAGATGAATTTGGAACTCTAATTCCAACATGGTTTGTAGTAGCTCTTTGAAACTTGACAAAAAAAAAGGAGTACTCATTTGTGTCTCTATGGTGTTTTTCCTCTTCAAGTAGCCCTAGGCACAGACTGTGGAAAAACATTTTCATTAAGAGGGATTTCCAAGCTTTTAAAAATTACGATTTTCCGAAATACAAGAAAATACTTTTTCACCCAAACTTGATGATACGTGATGGTAATGACAAGTACACAAATCCCACTTGGCTCACGAAATTTTGTTATTCTAGGTTGAAGCGTTCGTCTACAGTAGCAGTTTTTATATTTAGGTTTCACTCTGTTCTCTTCTATATGGATAGATGAATTTGGAACGCTAAATCCAACATGATTTGTAGTAGCTCTTTGAAACTTGACAAAATAAAGTAGTTCTCAGTATTGTTTCTATGGTTTGTTTCCTCTTCAGGTAGCCCTAGGTACAGACTGTGGAAAAGCACTTTCATTGAGAGGGGTTGCCAAGCTTCTAAGAAATAACGAGATTCCGAAATACCAGGAAATATTTTTTCACCCAATCTTGATGATACTTGGTGGTAATGATTGGTACACAAATCCCACTTAGCCCAACAAGTTTTGTTCTTCTAGGTTTAAGCGTTCGTCTACAGTAGCAGTTTTTATATTTAGGATTCACTCTGTTCTCTCCTATATAGATAGATGAATTTGGAACTCTAAATCCAACATGGTTTGTAGTAGCTCTTTGAAACTTGACAAAATAAAGGAGTTCTCAGTTTTGTCTCTATGATTTGTTTCCTCTTCAAGTAGCCCTAAGCAGAGACTGTTTAAAAGCACTTTCATTGAAAAAGGTTGCCAAGCTTCCTAGAAATTAAGATTTTCCGAAATACCAGCAAATATTTTTTCACCCAATCCTTATGATACTTGCTGGTAATGACGAGTACAGAAATCCCACTTGACTCACCAAATTTTGTTCTTCTCGGTTTAAGCGTTCGTCTACAGTAGCAATTTTTATAATTAGGTTTCACTCTGTTCTCTCTTATATAGATAGATGAATATGGAACTCTAAATCCAACATGGATTGCGGTAGCTCTTTGAAACTTGACAAAATAAAGTAGTTCTGAGTATTGTCTGTATGGTTTGTTTCCTCTTCAAGTAGCCTTAGGCACAGAGTGTGGAAACGCACTTCATTGAAAGGGGTTGGCAAACTTCCAAGAAATAATGAGTTTCCGAAATACCAGCAAATATTTTTTCACCCAATCCTTATGATACTTGGTGGTACTGACGAGTAACAAATCCCACTTGGCTCACCAAATTTTGTTCTTCTAGGTTGAAGCGTTCGTTTACAGTAGCAGTTTTTTTTTAAGTTTCACTTTGTTCTCTCCTATATAGATAGATGAATTTGGAACTCTAAATCCAAATTGGTTTGTAGTAGCTCTTTGAAACTTGACAAAATAAAGTAGTTCTGAGTATTGTCTTTATGGTTTGTTTCCTCTTCAAGTAGCCCTAGGCACAGACTGTGGAAACGCACTACATTGAAAGGGGTTGCCAAGCTTCCAAGAAATAACGAGTTTCCGAAATACCAGCAAATATTTTTTCACCCAATCTTGATGAGACTTGGTGGTAATGATCGGTACACAAATCCCTCATGACTCACCAAATTTTGTTTTTCTAGGTTGAAGCGATCGTTTACAATAGCAGTTTATATTTTTAGGTTCCCTCTCTCCTCTCATATATAGATAGATGAATTTGGAACTCTAAATCCAACATGGTTTGTAGTAGCTCTTTGAAACTTGACAAAATAAAGAAGTTCTCAGTTTTTTCTCAATGATTTCTTTCCTTTTCAAGTAGCCCCAAGCAGAGAATGTTCAAAAGCACTTTCATTGAAAGGGGTTGCCATGCTTCCAAGAAATAACGAGTTTCCGAAATACCAGCAAATATTTTTCACCCAATCTTGATGATACTTGGTGGTAATGATCGGTACACAAATCCCACTTGACTCACCAAATTTTGTTCTTCTAGGTTGAAGCGTTCGTTTACAGTAGCAGTTTATATTATTAGGTTTCCCTCTGTTCTCTCCTATATAGATAGATGAATTTGGAACTCTAAATCCAACATGGTTTGAAGTAGCTCTTTGAAACTTGACAAAATAAATGAGTTCTCAGTTTTGTCTCTATGATTTTTTTTCCTCTTCAATTAGCCCTAAGCAGAGACTGTGGAAAAGCACTTTCATTGAAAGGGGTTGCCAAACTTCAAAGAAATAACGACTTTCCGATAATCAAGCAGATATTTTTTCACCCAATCCTTATGATACTTGGTGGTAATGACGAGTACACAAATCCCACTTGACTCACCAAATTTTGTTCTTCTCGGTTAAAGCGTTCGTCTACAGAAGCAATTTTTATATTTAGGTTTCACTCTGTTCTCTCTTATATAGATAGATGAATATGGAACTCTAAATCCAACATGGTTTTCAGTAGCTCTTTGAAACTTGATAAAATAAAGTAGTTCTCAGTTTTGTCTCTATGGTTTGTTTCCTCTTCAAGTAGCCCTCAGCAGAGACTGTGGAAAAGCACTTTCATTGAAAGGAGTTGCCAAGCTTCCAAGAAATAACGAGTTTCCGAAATACCAGGAAATATTTTTTCACCCAATCTTGATGATACTTGGTGGTAGTGATCGGTACAGAAATTCCACTTGACTCACCAAATTTTGTTAATCTAGTTTGAAGCGTTCGTTTACAGTAGCATTTTATATTTTTAGGTTTCCCTCTGTTCTCTCCTATATAGATAGGTGAATTTGGAACTCTAAATTCAACATGGTTTGTTGTAGCTCTTTGAAACTTGACAAAAAAAGTAGTTCTCAGTTTTGTCTCTGTGATTTGTTTCCTCTTAAAGTACCCTAAGCAGAGACTGTGGAAAAGCACTTTCATTGAAAGCGGTTGCCAAGCTTCCAAGAAATTACGAGTTTCCGAAATACCCGAAAATACTTTTTCACCCAAACTTGATGCTATGTGATGGTAATGACAAGTACACAAATCCCACTTGGCTCACCAAATTTTGTTCTTCCAGGTTGAAGCGTTCGTTTACAGTAGCAGTTTTTATTTTTACCTTTCACTTTGTTCTCTCCTATATAGATAGACGAATTTGGAACTCTAAATCCAACATGGTTTGTAGTAGCTTTTTGTAACTCGACAAAATAAAGGAGTTCTCAGTTTTGTCTCTATGGTTTGTTTCCACTTCATGTAGCCCTAGGCACAGACTGTGGAAAATACTTTCGTTGAGAGGGGTTGCCAAGCTTCTAAGAAATAACGAGTTTCCGAAATACCAGCAAATAATTTTTCACCCAATCTTGATGATACTTGGTGGTAATGATCGGTACAGAAATCCCACTTGACTCACCAAATTTTGTTATTCTAGTTTGAAGCGTTCGTTTACAGTAGCAGTTTATATTTTTAGGTTTCCCTCTGTTCTCTCCTACATAGATTGCTGAATTTGGAACTCTAAATTCAACATGGATTGTAGTAGCTCTTTGAAACTTGAGAAAAAAAGTAGTTCTCAGTTTTGTCTCTGTGATTTGCTTCCTCTTCAAGTACCCTAAGCAGAGAGTGTGGAAAAGCACTTTCATTGAAAGGGGTTGCCAAGCTTCTAAGAAAATACGAGTTTCCGAAAATCCAGCAAATATTTTTTCACCCAATCCTTAAGATACTTGGTGGTAATGACGAGTACACAAATCCCACTTGGCTCACCAAATTTTGTTCTTCTCGGTTTAAGCGTTCGTCTACAGTAGCAATTTTTATATTTAGGTTTCACTCTGTTCTCTTTTATATAGATAGATGAATATGGAACTCTAAATCCAACATGGTTTGCAGTAGCTCTTTGAAACTTGATAAAATAACGTAGTTCTCAGTTTTGTCTCTATGGTTTGTTTCCTCTTAAGCTGGCCCTATGCAGAGACTGTGGAAAAGCACTTTCATTGAAAGGAGTTGCCAAGCTTCCAAGAAATAACGAGATTCTGAAATACCAGGAAATATTTTTTCACCCAATCTTGATGATACTTGGTGGTAATGATCGGTACACAAATCCCACTTGGCCCAACAAATTTTGTTCTTCTAGGTTTAAGCGTTCGTCTACAGTAGCAGTTTTTATATTTAGGATTTACTCTGTTCTCTCCTATATAGATAGATGAATTTGGAACTCTAAATCCAACATGGTTTGTAGTAGCTCTTTGAAACTTGACAAAATAAAGGAGTTCTCAGTTTTGTCTCTATGATTTGTTTCCTCTTCAAGTAGCCCTAAGCAGAGACGTTTTAAAAGCACTTTCATTGAAAAAGGTTGCCAAGCTTCCTAGAAATTACGATTTTCCGAAATACCAGCAAATATTTTTTCACCCAATCTTTATGATACTTGGTGGTAATGACGAGTACACAAATCCCACTTGGCTCACCAAATTTTGTTCTTCTCGGTTTAAGCGTTCGTCTACAGTAGCAATTTTTATATTTAGGTTTCACTCTGTTCTCTCTTATATAGATAGATGAATATGGAACTCTAAATCCAACATGGATTGCGGTAGCTCTTTGAAACTTGACAAAATAAAGTAGTTCTGAGTATTGTCTGTATGGTTTGTTTCCTCTTCAAGTAGCCTTAGGCACAGAGTGTGGAAACGCACTTCATTGAAAGGGGTTGGCAAGCTTCCAAGAAATAACGAGTTTCCGAAATACCAGCAAATATTTTTTCACCCAATCTTAATGATACTTGGTGGTAATGATCGGTACACAAATTCCACTTGACTCACCAAATTTTGTTCTTCTAGGTTGAAGCGTTCATTTACAATAGCAGGTTATATTTTTAGGTTTCCCTCTCTCCTCTCCTATATAGATAGATGAATTTGGAACTCTAAATCCAACATGGTTTGTAGTAGCTCTTTGAAACTAAACAAAATAAAGAAGTTCTCAGTTTTTTATCAATGATTTCTTTCCTTTTCAAGTAGCCCTAAGCAGAGATTGTGGAAAAGCACTTTCATTGAAAGGGGTTGCCAAGCTTCCAATAAAAAACGTGTTTCCGAAATACCAGCAAATATTTTTTCACCCAATCTTGATGATACTTGGTGGTAATGATCGGACAGAAATCCCACTTGACTCAACAAGTTTTGTTCTTCAAGTTTGAAGCGTTCGTGTACAGTAGCAGTTTATATTTTTAGGTTTTCCTCTCTTCTCTTCTATATAGATAGCTGAATTTGGAACTCTAAATCCAACGTGGATTGTAGTAGCTCTGTGAAACTTGACAAAAAAAAGTAGTTCTCAGTTTTGTCTCTATGATTTGTTTCCTCACGTAGCCCTAAGCAGAGACTGTGGAAAAGCTCTGTCATTGAAAGGAGTTGCCAAGCTTCCAAGAAATTACGAGTTTCCGAAATACCAGCAAATATTTTTTCACCCAATCTTGATGATACGTGGTGGTAATGACAAGTACACAAATCCCACTTGGCTCAGAAATTTTGTTCTTCTAGGATGAAGCTTTCGTTTACAGTAGCAGTTTTTATTTTTAAATTTTACTCTGTTCTCAAATATATAGATAGATGAATTTGGAACTCTAAATCCAACATGGTTTGTAGTAGCTCTTTGAAACTTTACAAAATAAAGGAGTTATCAGTTTTGTCTCTATGGTTTGTTTCCTCTTCAAGTAGCTCAGGGACAGACTGTGGAAAAGCACTTTCATTCTAAGAAATAACGAGTTTCCGATATACCAGCAAAAATTTTTTCACCCAATCTTGATGATACTTGGTGGTAATGATCAGAACACAAATCCCACTTGGCTCACAAAATTTTGTTCTTATAGGTTGAAGCGTTCGACTACAGTAGCACTTTATATATTTAGGTTTCACTCTGTTCTCTTCTATATAGATAGATGAATTTGGAACTCTAAATCCAACATGGTTTGTAGTAGCTCTTTGAAACTTGACAAAATTAAGTAGTTCTCAGTATTGTCTCTATGGTTTGTTTCCTCTTCAATTAGCCCTAGGCACAGACTGTGGAAAAGCTCTTTCATTGAAAGGGGGTGCCAAGCTTCAAAGAAATAACGAGTTTCCGATATACCAGCAAATATTTTTTCACCCAATGTTGATGATACTTGGTGGTAATGATCGGTAGAGAAAATCCACTTGACTCACCAAATTTGGTTATTCTAGTTTGAAGCGTTTGTTTACAGTAGCAGTTTATAATTTTAGGTTTCCCTCTGATCTCTCCTATATAGATAGCTGAATTTGGAACTCTAAATCCAACATGGTTTGTAGTAGCTCTTTGAAACTTGACAAAAAAGAGTAGTTCTCAGTTTTGTCTCTGTGATTTGTTTCCTCTTCAAGTAGCCCTAAGCAGAGACTGTGGAAAAGCACTTTCATTGAAAGGAGTTGCCAAGCTTCCAAGAAATTACGACTTTCCGAAATACCAGCAAATACTTTTTCACCCAATCTTCATGATACGTGGTGGTAATGACAAGTACATAAATCCCACTTGGCTCACCAAATTTTGTTCTTCTAGGTTGAAGTGTTCGTTTACAGTAGCAGTTTTTATTTTTAGGTTTCACTTAGTTCTCTCCTATATAGATAGATGAATTTGGAACTCTAAATCCAACATGGTTTGTAGTAGCTCTTTGAAACTTGACAAAATAAAGGAGTTCTCAGTTTTGTCTTTATGGTTTGTATCCTCTTCAAGTAGCCCTAGGCACAGAGTGTGGAAAAGCACTTTCATCAAAGGGGTTGCCAAGCATCAAAGAAATAACGAGTTTCCGAAATACCAGCAAATATTTTTTCACCCAATCTTGATGATACTTTGTGGTAATGATCGGTACACAAATCCCCTAGACTTACCAAATTTTGTAATTCTAGTTTGAAGCGTTCGTTTACAGTAGCAGTTTATATTTTTAGGTTTCCCTCTGTTCTCCCCTATATAGATAGCTGAATTTGGAACTCTAAATCCAACATGGTTTGTAGTAGCTCTTTGAAACTTGACAAAATAAAGGAGTTCTCAGTTTTTCTCTATGGTTTGTTTCCTCTTCAAGTAGCCCTAAGCAGAGACTGTGGAAAAGCACTTTCATTGAAAGGGGTTGCCAAGCTTCGAAGAAATTATGAGTTTCCCAAATACCAGCAAATATTTTGATACCCAATGTTGATGATACGTGGTGATAATGACAAGTACAAGAATCCCACTTGGCTCACCAAATTTTGTTCTTCTAGGATAAGCGTTCGTTTACAGTAGCAGTTTTTATTTTTAGGTTTCATTCTGTTCACAAATATATAGATAGATGAATTTGTACTCTAAATCCAACATGGTTTATAGTAGCCCTTTGAAACGTGACAAAATAAAGGAGTTCTCAGTTGTGTCTCTATGATTTGTTTCCTCTTCAAGTAGCCCTAAGCAGAGACTGTGGAAAAGCACTTTCATTGAAAGCGGTTGCCAAGCTTCCAAGAAATTACGAGTTTCCGAAATACCAGCAAATATTTTTTCACCAAATCTTCATGATACGTGGTGCTAATGATCGGTACACAAATCCCACTTGGCTCACCAAATTTTGTTCTTCTAGGTTGAAGCGTTCGTTTACAGTAGCAGTTTTTATTTTTAGGTTTCACTTTTTTCTCTCCTATATTGATAGATGAATTTGGAACTCTAAATCCAACATGGTTTGTAGTAGCTCTTTGAAACTTGACTAAATAAAAGAGTTCTCAGTTTTATCTCTATGGTTTGTTTCCTCTTCAAGTAGCCGTAGAAACGGACAGTGGAAAAGCATTTTCATTGAGAGGGGTTGCCAAGCTTCTAAGGGTTAACGAGTCTCCGAAATACCCGCAAATACTTTTTCACCCAATCTTGATGATATTTGGAGGTAATGATCAGTACACAAATCCACTTGGCTCACCAAATTTTGATCTTCTAGGTTGAAGCGTTCGTCAACTGTAGCAGTTTTTATTTTTAGGTTTCTCTCTGTGCTCGCCTATATAGATAGATGAATTTGAAATTCTAAATCCAACATGGTTTGTAGCAGCTCTTTGAAACTTGACAAAATAAAAAAAGTTCTCAGTTGTGTCTCTATGGTTTGTTTCCTCTTAATGTAGCCCTAGGCACAAACTGTGGAAAGGCACTTTCATTGAGAGGGATTGCCAAGCTTAGAAGAAATTACGAGTTTCCGAAATACCCGCAAATATTTTCTCACCCAAACTTGATGATACGTGGTGGTAATGACAAGTACACAAATCCCACTTGGCTCACCAAATTTTTTTCTTCTAGGTTGAAGCGTTCGTTTACAGGAGCAGTTTTTGTTTTTAGGTTTCACTTTGTTCTCTCCTATATAGATAGATGAATTTGGAACTCTAATTCCAACATGGTTTGTAGTAGCTCTTTGAAACTTGACAAAAAAAAGGAGTACTCATTTGTGTCTCTATGGTGTTTTTCCTCTTCAAGTAGCCCTAGGCACAGACTGTGGAAAAACATTTTCATTAAGAGGGATTTCCAAGCTTTTAAAAATTACGATTTTCCGAAATACAAGAAAATACTTTTTCACCCAAACTTGATGATACGTGATGGTAATGACAAGTACACAAATCCCACTTGGCTCACGAAATTTTGTTATTCTAGGTTGAAGCGTTCGTCTACAGTAGCAGTTTTTATATTTAGGTTTCACTCTGTTCTCTTCTATATGGATAGATGAATTTGGAACGCTAAATCCAACATGATTTGTAGTAGCTCTTTGAAACTTGACAAAATAAAGTAGTTCTCAGTATTGTTTCTATGGTTTGTTTCCTCTTCAGGTAGCCCTAGGTACAGACTGTGGAAAAGCACTTTCATTGAGAGGGGTTGCCAAGCTTCTAAGAAATAACGAGATTCCGAAATACCAGGAAATATTTTTTCACCCAATCTTGATGATACTTGGTGGTAATGATTGGTACACAAATCCCACTTAGCCCAACAAGTTTTGTTCTTCTAGGTTTAAGCGTTCGTCTACAGTAGCAGTTTTTATATTTAGGATTCACTCTGTTCTCTCCTATATAGATAGATGAATTTGGAACTCTAAATCCAACATGGTTTGTAGTAGCTCTTTGAAACTTGACAAAATAAAGGAGTTCTCAGTTTTGTCTCTATGATTTGTTTCCTCTTCAAGTAGCCCTAAGCAGAGACTGTTTAAAAGCACTTTCATTGAAAAAGGTTGCCAAGCTTCCTAGAAATTAAGATTTTCCGAAATACCAGCAAATATTTTTTCACCCAATCCTTATGATACTTGCTGGTAATGACGAGTACAGAAATCCCACTTGACTCACCAAATTTTGTTCTTCTCGGTTTAAGCGTTCGTCTACAGTAGCAATTTTTATAATTAGGTTTCACTCTGTTCTCTCTTATATAGATAGATGAATATGGAACTCTAAATCCAACATGGATTGCGGTAGCTCTTTGAAACTTGACAAAATAAAGTAGTTCTGAGTATTGTCTGTATGGTTTGTTTCCTCTTCAAGTAGCCTTAGGCACAGAGTGTGGAAACGCACTTCATTGAAAGGGGTTGGCAAACTTCCAAGAAATAATGAGTTTCCGAAATACCAGCAAATATTTTTTCACCCAATCCTTATGATACTTGGTGGTACTGACGAGTAACAAATCCCACTTGGCTCACCAAATTTTGTTCTTCTAGGTTGAAGCGTTCGTTTACAGTAGCAGTTTTTTTTTAAGTTTCACTTTGTTCTCTCCTATATAGATAGATGAATTTGGAACTCTAAATCCAAATTGGTTTGTAGTAGCTCTTTGAAACTTGACAAAATAAAGTAGTTCTGAGTATTGTCTTTATGGTTTGTTTCCTCTTCAAGTAGCCCTAGGCACAGACTGTGGAAACGCACTACATTGAAAGGGGTTGCCAAGCTTCCAAGAAATAACGAGTTTCCGAAATACCAGCAAATATTTTTTCACCCAATCTTGATGAGACTTGGTGGTAATGATCGGTACACAAATCCCTCATGACTCACCAAATTTTGTTTTTCTAGGTTGAAGCGATCGTTTACAATAGCAGTTTATATTTTTAGGTTCCCTCTCTCCTCTCATATATAGATAGATGAATTTGGAACTCTAAATCCAACATGGTTTGTAGTAGCTCTTTGAAACTTGACAAAATAAAGAAGTTCTCAGTTTTTTCTCAATGATTTCTTTCCTTTTCAAGTAGCCCCAAGCAGAGAATGTTCAAAAGCACTTTCATTGAAAGGGGTTGCCATGCTTCCAAGAAATAACGAGTTTCCGAAATACCAGCAAATATTTTTCACCCAATCTTGATGATACTTGGTGGTAATGATCGGTACACAAATCCCACTTGACTCACCAAATTTTGTTCTTCTAGGTTGAAGCGTTCGTTTACAGTAGCAGTTTATATTATTAGGTTTCCCTCTGTTCTCTCCTATATAGATAGATGAATTTGGAACTCTAAATCCAACATGGTTTGAAGTAGCTCTTTGAAACTTGACAAAATAAATGAGTTCTCAGTTTTGTCTCTATGATTTTTTTTCCTCTTCAATTAGCCCTAAGCAGAGACTGTGGAAAAGCACTTTCATTGAAAGGGGTTGCCAAACTTCAAAGAAATAACGACTTTCCGATAATCAAGCAGATATTTTTTCACCCAATCCTTATGATACTTGGTGGTAATGACGAGTACACAAATCCCACTTGACTCACCAAATTTTGTTCTTCTCGGTTAAAGCGTTCGTCTACAGAAGCAATTTTTATATTTAGGTTTCACTCTGTTCTCTCTTATATAGATAGATGAATATGGAACTCTAAATCCAACATGGTTTTCAGTAGCTCTTTGAAACTTGATAAAATAAAGTAGTTCTCAGTTTTGTCTCTATGGTTTGTTTCCTCTTCAAGTAGCCCTCAGCAGAGACTGTGGAAAAGCACTTTCATTGAAAGGAGTTGCCAAGCTTCCAAGAAATAACGAGTTTCCGAAATACCAGGAAATATTTTTTCACCCAATCTTGATGATACTTGGTGGTAGTGATCGGTACAGAAATTCCACTTGACTCACCAAATTTTGTTAATCTAGTTTGAAGCGTTCGTTTACAGTAGCATTTTATATTTTTAGGTTTCCCTCTGTTCTCTCCTATATAGATAGGTGAATTTGGAACTCTAAATTCAACATGGTTTGTTGTAGCTCTTTGAAACTTGACAAAAAAAGTAGTTCTCAGTTTTGTCTCTGTGATTTGTTTCCTCTTAAAGTACCCTAAGCAGAGACTGTGGAAAAGCACTTTCATTGAAAGCGGTTGCCAAGCTTCCAAGAAATTACGAGTTTCCGAAATACCCGAAAATACTTTTTCACCCAAACTTGATGCTATGTGATGGTAATGACAAGTACACAAATCCCACTTGGCTCACCAAATTTTGTTCTTCCAGGTTGAAGCGTTCGTTTACAGTAGCAGTTTTTATTTTTACCTTTCACTTTGTTCTCTCCTATATAGATAGACGAATTTGGAACTCTAAATCCAACATGGTTTGTAGTAGCTTTTTGTAACTCGACAAAATAAAGGAGTTCTCAGTTTTGTCTCTATGGTTTGTTTCCACTTCATGTAGCCCTAGGCACAGACTGTGGAAAATACTTTCGTTGAGAGGGGTTGCCAAGCTTCTAAGAAATAACGAGTTTCCGAAATACCAGCAAATAATTTTTCACCCAATCTTGATGATACTTGGTGGTAATGATCGGTACAGAAATCCCACTTGACTCACCAAATTTTGTTATTCTAGTTTGAAGCGTTCGTTTACAGTAGCAGTTTATATTTTTAGGTTTCCCTCTGTTCTCTCCTACATAGATTGCTGAATTTGGAACTCTAAATTCAACATGGATTGTAGTAGCTCTTTGAAACTTGAGAAAAAAAGTAGTTCTCAGTTTTGTCTCTGTGATTTGCTTCCTCTTCAAGTACCCTAAGCAGAGAGTGTGGAAAAGCACTTTCATTGAAAGGGGTTGCCAAGCTTCTAAGAAAATACGAGTTTCCGAAAATCCAGCAAATATTTTTTCACCCAATCCTTAAGATACTTGGTGGTAATGACGAGTACACAAATCCCACTTGGCTCACCAAATTTTGTTCTTCTCGGTTTAAGCGTTCGTCTACAGTAGCAATTTTTATATTTAGGTTTCACTCTGTTCTCTTTTATATAGATAGATGAATATGGAACTCTAAATCCAACATGGTTTGCAGTAGCTCTTTGAAACTTGATAAAATAACGTAGTTCTCAGTTTTGTCTCTATGGTTTGTTTCCTCTTAAGCTGGCCCTATGCAGAGACTGTGGAAAAGCACTTTCATTGAAAGGAGTTGCCAAGCTTCCAAGAAATAACGAGATTCTGAAATACCAGGAAATATTTTTTCACCCAATCTTGATGATACTTGGTGGTAATGATCGGTACACAAATCCCACTTGGCCCAACAAATTTTGTTCTTCTAGGTTTAAGCGTTCGTCTACAGTAGCAGTTTTTATATTTAGGATTTACTCTGTTCTCTCCTATATAGATAGATGAATTTGGAACTCTAAATCCAACATGGTTTGTAGTAGCTCTTTGAAACTTGACAAAATAAAGGAGTTCTCAGTTTTGTCTCTATGATTTGTTTCCTCTTCAAGTAGCCCTAAGCAGAGACGTTTTAAAAGCACTTTCATTGAAAAAGGTTGCCAAGCTTCCTAGAAATTACGATTTTCCGAAATACCAGCAAATATTTTTTCACCCAATCTTTATGATACTTGGTGGTAATGACGAGTACACAAATCCCACTTGGCTCACCAAATTTTGTTCTTCTCGGTTTAAGCGTTCGTCTACAGTAGCAATTTTTATATTTAGGTTTCACTCTGTTCTCTCTTATATAGATAGATGAATATGGAACTCTAAATCCAACATGGATTGCGGTAGCTCTTTGAAACTTGACAAAATAAAGTAGTTCTGAGTATTGTCTGTATGGTTTGTTTCCTCTTCAAGTAGCCTTAGGCACAGAGTGTGGAAACGCACTTCATTGAAAGGGGTTGGCAAGCTTCCAAGAAATAACGAGTTTCCGAAATACCAGCAAATATTTTTTCACCCAATCTTAATGATACTTGGTGGTAATGATCGGTACACAAATTCCACTTGACTCACCAAATTTTGTTCTTCTAGGTTGAAGCGTTCATTTACAATAGCAGGTTATATTTTTAGGTTTCCCTCTCTCCTCTCCTATATAGATAGATGAATTTGGAACTCTAAATCCAACATGGTTTGTAGTAGCTCTTTGAAACTAAACAAAATAAAGAAGTTCTCAGTTTTTTATCAATGATTTCTTTCCTTTTCAAGTAGCCCTAAGCAGAGATTGTGGAAAAGCACTTTCATTGAAAGGGGTTGCCAAGCTTCCAATAAAAAACGTGTTTCCGAAATACCAGCAAATATTTTTTCACCCAATCTTGATGATACTTGGTGGTAATGATCGGACAGAAATCCCACTTGACTCAACAAGTTTTGTTCTTCAAGTTTGAAGCGTTCGTGTACAGTAGCAGTTTATATTTTTAGGTTTTCCTCTCTTCTCTTCTATATAGATAGCTGAATTTGGAACTCTAAATCCAACGTGGATTGTAGTAGCTCTGTGAAACTTGACAAAAAAAAGTAGTTCTCAGTTTTGTCTCTATGATTTGTTTCCTCACGTAGCCCTAAGCAGAGACTGTGGAAAAGCTCTGTCATTGAAAGGAGTTGCCAAGCTTCCAAGAAATTACGAGTTTCCGAAATACCAGCAAATATTTTTTCACCCAATCTTGATGATACGTGGTGGTAATGACAAGTACACAAATCCCACTTGGCTCAGAAATTTTGTTCTTCTAGGATGAAGCTTTCGTTTACAGTAGCAGTTTTTATTTTTAAATTTTACTCTGTTCTCAAATATATAGATAGATGAATTTGGAACTCTAAATCCAACATGGTTTGTAGTAGCTCTTTGAAACTTTACAAAATAAAGGAGTTATCAGTTTTGTCTCTATGGTTTGTTTCCTCTTCAAGTAGCTCAGGGACAGACTGTGGAAAAGCACTTTCATTCTAAGAAATAACGAGTTTCCGATATACCAGCAAAAATTTTTTCACCCAATCTTGATGATACTTGGTGGTAATGATCAGAACACAAATCCCACTTGGCTCACAAAATTTTGTTCTTATAGGTTGAAGCGTTCGACTACAGTAGCACTTTATATATTTAGGTTTCACTCTGTTCTCTTCTATATAGATAGATGAATTTGGAACTCTAAATCCAACATGGTTTGTAGTAGCTCTTTGAAACTTGACAAAATTAAGTAGTTCTCAGTATTGTCTCTATGGTTTGTTTCCTCTTCAATTAGCCCTAGGCACAGACTGTGGAAAAGCTCTTTCATTGAAAGGGGGTGCCAAGCTTCAAAGAAATA
Source organism: Callospermophilus lateralis (assembly GCF_048772815.1). Classification (NCBI taxonomy): domain Eukaryota; kingdom Metazoa; phylum Chordata; class Mammalia; order Rodentia; family Sciuridae; genus Callospermophilus; species Callospermophilus lateralis. The sequence continues at coordinate 220,205 of NW_027513122.1, read as the reverse complement.
ACGAGTTTCCGATATACCAGCAAATATTTTTTCACCCAATGTTGATGATACTTGGTGGTAATGATCGGTAGAGAAAATCCACTTGACTCACCAAATTTGGTTATTCTAGTTTGAAGCGTTTGTTTACAGTAGCAGTTTATAATTTTAGGTTTCCCTCTGATCTCTCCTATATAGATAGCTGAATTTGGAACTCTAAATCCAACATGGTTTGTAGTAGCTCTTTGAAACTTGACAAAAAAGAGTAGTTCTCAGTTTTGTCTCTGTGATTTGTTTCCTCTTCAAGTAGCCCTAAGCAGAGACTGTGGAAAAGCACTTTCATTGAAAGGAGTTGCCAAGCTTCCAAGAAATTACGACTTTCCGAAATACCAGCAAATACTTTTTCACCCAATCTTCATGATACGTGGTGGTAATGACAAGTACATAAATCCCACTTGGCTCACCAAATTTTGTTCTTCTAGGTTGAAGTGTTCGTTTACAGTAGCAGTTTTTATTTTTAGGTTTCACTTAGTTCTCTCCTATATAGATAGATGAATTTGGAACTCTAAATCCAACATGGTTTGTAGTAGCTCTTTGAAACTTGACAAAATAAAGGAGTTCTCAGTTTTGTCTTTATGGTTTGTATCCTCTTCAAGTAGCCCTAGGCACAGAGTGTGGAAAAGCACTTTCATCAAAGGGGTTGCCAAGCATCAAAGAAATAACGAGTTTCCGAAATACCAGCAAATATTTTTTCACCCAATCTTGATGATACTTTGTGGTAATGATCGGTACACAAATCCCCTAGACTTACCAAATTTTGTAATTCTAGTTTGAAGCGTTCGTTTACAGTAGCAGTTTATATTTTTAGGTTTCCCTCTGTTCTCCCCTATATAGATAGCTGAATTTGGAACTCTAAATTCAACATGGTTTGTAGTAGCTCTTTGAAACTTGACAAAAAAAGTAGTTCTCAGTTTTGTCTCTGTGATTTGTTTTGTCTTCAAGTACCCTAAACAGAGACTGTGGAAAAGCCTTTTCATTGAAAGGAGTTGCCAAGCTTCCAAGAAATTACGAGTTTCCGAAATACCAGCAAATACTTTTTCACCCAATCTTGATGATACGTGGTGGTAATGACAAGTACACAAATCCCACTTGGCTCATCAAATTTTGTTCGTCTAGGTTGAAGCGTTCGTCTACAGAAGCAGTTTTTATATTTAGGTTTCACTCTGTTCTCTTCTATATAGATAGATGAATTTGGAACACTAAATCCAACATGGTTTGTAGTAGCTCTTTGAAACTTGACAAAATAAAGTAGTTCAGAGTATTGTCTGTATGGTTTGTTTCCTCTTCAAGTAGCCCTAGGCACAGAGTGTGGAAACGCACTTCATTGAAAGGGGTTGCCAAGCTTCCAAGAAATAACGAGTTTCCGAAATACCAGCAAATATTTTTTCACCCAATCTTGATGATACTTGGTGGTAATGATCGGTACACAAATCCCACTTGACTCACCAAATTTTGTTCTTCTAGGTTGAAGCGATCGTTTACAATAGCAGTTTATATTTTTAGGTTTCCCTTTCTTCTCTTCTATATAGATAGCTGAATTTGAAACTCTAAATCCAACATAGTTTGTAGTAGCTCTGTGAAACTTGACAAAAAAAGTAGTTCTCAGTTTTGTCTCAATGGTTTGTTTCCTCTTCAAGTAGCCCTAAGCAGAGACTGTGGAAAAGCTCTTTCATTGAAAGGAGTTGCCAAGCTTCCAAGAAATTACGAGTTTCTGAAATACCAGCAAATACTTTTTCACCCAATCTTGATGATACATGGTGGTCATGACAAGTACACAAATCCCACTTGGCTCAGAAATTTTGTTCTTCTAGGATGAAGCATTCGTTTACAGTAGCAGTTTTTAATTTTAGGTTTTACTTTGTTGTCTCTTATATAGATAGATGAAATTGGAACTCTAAATCCAAAATGATTTGTAGTAGTTCTTTGAAACTTTACAAAATAAAGGAGTTATCAGTTTTGTCTCTATGGTTTGTTTCCTCTTCAAGTAGCTCTAGGCACAGACTGTGGAAAAGCACTTTCATTGAGAGGGGTTGAGAAGCTTCTAAGAAATAACGAGTTTCCGAAATACCAGCAAATATTTTTTCACCCAATCTTGATGATACTTGGTGGTAATGATCAGAACACAAATCCCACTTGGCTCACGAAATTTTGTTCTTCTAGGTTGAAGCGTTCGTCTACAGTAGCAGTTTTTATATTTAGGTTTCACTCTGTTCTCTTCTATAAAGATAGATGAGTTTGGAACTCTAAATCCAACATCGTTTCTGGTAGCTCTTTGGAACTTGACAAAATTAAGTAGTTCTCAGTATTGTCTCTATGGTTTGTTTCCTCTTCAAGTAGCCCTAGGCACAGACTGTGGAAAAGCTCTTTCATTGAAAGGGGTTGCCAAGCTTCAAAGAAATAACGAGTTTCCGAAATACCAGTAAATATTTTTTCACCCAATGTTGATGATACTTGGTGGTAATGATTGGTACAGAAATTCCACTTGACTCACCAAATTTTGTTATTCTCGTTTGAAGCGTTCGTTTACAGTAGCAGTTTTTATTTTTAGGTTTCACTTAGTTCTCTCCTTTATAGATAGATGAATTTGGAACTCTAAATTCAACATGGTTTGTAGTAGCTCTTTGAAACTTGAGAAAATAAAGGAGTTCTCAGTTTTGTCTCTATGGTTTTTTTCCTCTTCATGTACCCTAAGGGACAGACTGCTGAAAAGCACTTTCATTGAGAGGGGTTGCCAAGCTTCTAAGAAATAACGAGTTTCCGAAATATCAGCAAATATTTTTTCACCCAATCTTGATGATGCTTGCTGTTAATGATCAGTACACCAATCCCACTTGGCTCACCAAATTGTCTTCTTCTAGGTTGAAGCGTTCGTCTACAGTATTAGTTTTTATAGTTAGGTTTCACTCCGTTCTCTCCTATATAGATAGATGAATTTGGAACTCTAAATCCAACATGGTTTGTAGTAGCTCTTTGAATCTTGAAAAAATAAGTAGTTCTCAGTTTTGTCTCTATGGTTTGTTTCCTCTTCAAGTAGCCCTAAGTAGAGACTGTGGAAAAGCACTTTCATTGAAAGGGGTTGCAAAGCTTCCAAGAAATTACGAGTTTCCGAAATAAAAGTAAATATTTTTTCACACAATCTTGATGATACGTGAGGGTAATGACAAGTACACAAATCCCACTTGGCTCACCAAATTGTGTTCTTCTAGGTTGACGCGTTCGTCTACAGTGGCAGTTTTTATATGTGGGTTTCACTCTGTTCTCTCTTACATAGATATATAAATTTGGAAGTCTAAATCCAACATGGTTTGTAGTAGCTCTTTGAAACTTGACAAAATAAAGGAGTTCTCAGTTTTGTCTCTATGGTTTGTTTCTTCTTCAAGTAGCCCTAGGCAGAGACTGTGGAAAAGCACTTTCATTTAAAGTGTTTGCCAAGCTTCCAAGAAATAACGAGTTTCCGAAATACCAACAAATGTTTTTTAACCCAATCTTCATGATACTTGGTGGTAATGATCAGTACACAAATCCCACTTGGCTCACCAAATTTTGTTCTTCTAGATTGAAGCGTTCGTCTACAGTAGCACTTTTTATATTTAGGTTTCCATCTGTTCTCTCCTATATAGATAGATGAATTTGGAATTCTAAATCCAACATGGTTTGTAGTAGCTCTATGAAACTTGACAAAATAAAGGAGGTCTCAGTTTTGTCTCTATGGTGTGTTTCCTCCTCAAGTAGCACTAGGCACAGACTGTGGAAAGGCACTTTCATTGAGAGGGGTTGCCAGATTCTAAGAAATAAGGAGTTACCAAAATACCAGCAAATATTTTTTTCACCCAATCTTGATGATACTTGGTGGTAATGACAAGTGCACAAATCCCACTTGGCTCACCAAGTTTTGTTCTTCTAGGTTGAAGCGTTCGTTTACAGTAGCAGTTTTTATTTTTAGGTTTCACTCTGTTCTCTCCTATATTGATAGATGAATTTGGAACTCTAAATCCAACATGGATTGTAGTAGCTTTTTGAAACTTGACAAAATAAAGGAGTTTTCAGTTTTGTCTCTATGGTTTTTTTCCTCTTCACGTAGCCCTAGGCACCAACTGTGGAAAAGCACTTTCATTGAGAGGGGTTGCCAAGCTTCTAAGAAATAACGTGTTACCGAAACACCAGCAAATATTTTTTCACCCAATCTTGATGATACGTGGTGGTAATGATCAGTACACAAATCCCACTTGGCTCACCAAATTGTGTTCTTCTAGGTTGAAACGTTCGTCTACAGTAGCAGTTTTTATATGTAGGTCACTCAGTTCTCTCTTATATAGATAGATGAATTTGGAACTCTAAATTCAACATGGTTCGTATAAGTTCTTTGAAACTTGACAAAATAAAGTAGTTCTCAGTTTTATCTCTATGGTTTGTTTCCTCTTCAAGTAGCCCTAGGCAGAGACTGTGGAAAATCACTTTCATTGAATGGGGTTGCCAAGCTTCGAAGAAATAATGAGTTTCCGAAATATCGGCAAATGTTTTTTCACCCAATCTTGATGATACTTAGTGGTAATGATCGGTGCACAAAACCACTTGACTCACCCAATTTTGTTCTTCTTGTTTGAAGCGTTCGTTTACAGTAGCAGTTTTTATTTTTAGGTTTCCCGCTGTTCTCTCCTATATAGATAGATGAATTTGGAACACTAAATCCAACATGGTTTGTAGTAGCTCTTTGAAACTTGACAAAATAAAGTAGTTCTCAGTTTTGACTCTATGATTTGTTTGCTCTTGAAGTAGCCCTAAGCAGAGACTGTGGAAAAACACTTTCATTGAAAGGAGTTGCGAAACTTCCAAGAAATTACGAGTTTCCGAAATACAGGAAAATATTTTTTCACCCGATCTGGATGATACGTGGTGGTAATGACAAGGACACAAATCCCACTTGGCTCACCAAATTGTTTTCTTCTAGGTTGAAGCGTTCGACTTCAGTAGCAGTTTTATACGTAGGTTTCACTCTGTTCTCTCTTATATAGATAGATGAATTTGGAACTCTAAATCCAACATGGTTTGTAGTAGCTCTTTGAAACTTGACAAAAAAAGGTAGTTCTCAGTTTTGTCTCTATGCTTTGATTCCTCTTCAAGTATCCCTAGGCAGAGACTGTGGAAAAGCACTTTCATTGAAAGGCTTTGCCAAGCTTCCAAGAAATAACGAGTTTCCGAAATACCAGCAAAAGTTTTTTGACCCAATCTTGATGATATGTGGTGGTAATGACAAGTACACAATCCCACTTGGCTCACCAAGATTTGTTCTTCTAGGTTTAAGCGTTCATCTACCGTAGCAGTTTTTATTTAGGTTTCATTCTGTTCTCTCCTATACACATAGATGAATTTGAAACTCTAAATCCAACGTGGTTTGTAGTAGCTCTTTAAAACTTGACCAAATAAAGTAGTTCTCAGTTTTGTCCCTATGGTTTGTTTCCTCTTCAATTAGCCCTAGGCACAGACTGTGGAAAAGCACTTTCTTTGAGAGGCGATGCCAAGCTTCTAAGAAATAAGGAGTTACTGAAATACAGGCAAACATTTTTTCACCCAATATTGATGATACTTGGTGGTAATGCTTGGTACACAAATCGCACTTGGCTCACCAAATTTTGTTCTTCTAGTTTGAAGCGTTCGTCTACAGTAGCACTTTTTATTTTTAGGTTTCCCTCTGTTCTCTCCTATATAGATAGTTGAATTTGGAACTCTAAATCCAACATGGTTTGTACTAGCTCTTTGACACTTTTCAAAATAGAGGAGTTCTCAGTTTTGTCACTATGGTTTGTTTCCTCTTCAAGTAGCCCTAGGCACAGACTGTGGGAAAGCACTTTCATTGAGAGGGGTTGCCAAGCTTCTAAGATATAACGAGTTTCCGAAATACCCGCAAATTTTCTTCACCCAATCTTGATGATACTTGGTGGTAATGACAAGTACACAAATCGCACTTGGCTCACCAAATTTTGTTCTTCTAGGTTAAGCGTTCGTCTACCGTAGCAGTTTTTATTTAGGTTTCATTCTGTTCTCTCATATATACATAGATGAGTTTGGAACACAAAATCCAACATGGTTTCTAGTAGCTCTTTGAAACTTGACAAAATAAAGGAGTTCTCAGTTTTGTCCCTATGGTTTGTTTCCCCTTTATTAGCCCTAGGCACAGACTGCGGAAAAGCACTTTCATTTAGAGGGGTTGCCAAGCTTCCAAGAAATAAGGAGTTTCGGAAATACCAGCAAATATTTTTTCACCCAATCTTGATGATCGTTGGTGGTAATGATCGGTACACAAATCTCACTTGGCTCACCAAATTTTGTTCTTCTAGGTTGAAGCATTCGTTGACAGTAGCAGTTTTTATTTTTAGGTTTCACTCATTTCTCTCCTATATAGATAGATGAATTTGGAACTCTAAATGCAACATGGTTTGTACTAGCTCTTTGAATCTTGACAAAATAACGGAGTTCTCAGTTTTGTCCCTATGGTTTGTTTCCCCTTTATTATCCCTAGGCACAGACTGTGGAAAAGCACTTTCATTGAGAGGGGTTGCCAAGCTTCTAAGAAATAACGAGTTTCCGAAATACCAGCAAATATTTTTACACCCAAACTTGATGATACTTGGTGGTAATGACAAGTACACGAATCCCACTTGGCTCACCAAATTTTGTTCTTCTAGGTTAAAGCGTTTGTTTACAGTAGCAGTTTTTATTTTTAGGTTTCACTTTGTTCTCTCCTATATAGATAGATGAATTTGGAACTCTGAATCCAACATGGTTTGTAGTAACACTTTGAAACTTGACAAAAAAAAGTAGTTCTCAGTTTTGTCTCTATGGTTTGTTTCCTCTTCAAGTAGCCCTAAGCAGAGACTTTGGAAAAGCACTTTCATTGAAAGGGTTTGCCAAGCTTCGAAGAAATAACGAGTTTTCGAAATACCAGCAAATATTTTTTCACCGAATCTGGATGATACATGGCGGTAATGACAAGGACACAAATCCCACTTAGCTCAGCAAATTTTTTTCTTCTAGGTTGAAGCGTTCAACTACAGTAGCAGTATTTAAATTTAGGATTCACTCTGTTCTCTCCTATATAGATAGATGAATTTGGAACTCTAAATCCAACATGGTTTGTAGTAGCTCTTTGGAACTTGAAAAATAAAGGAGTTCTCCGTTTTGTCTCTATGGTTGTTTCCTCTTCAAGTAGCCCTAGTCACAGACTGTGGAAAAGCATTTTCACTTGAGGGGTTGCCAAGCTTCCAAGATATTACGAGTTTCCAAATTACCAGAATATTTTTCACCCAATCTGATGATACGTGGTGGTAATGACAAGTACACAAATCCCACTTGGCTCACAAAATTTTGTTCTTTTAGGTTGAAGAGTTCGTTACAGTAGCGTTTTATTTTTAGGTTTCACTCTGTTCTCTCCTATATAGATAGATGAATTGGGAACTCTTAATCCAACATGGTTTGTAGTAGCTCTTTGAAACTTGACAAAATAAAGGAGTTCTCAGTTTTGTTTCAATGATTTGTTTCCTATTCAAGTAGCCCTAAGCATAGATTGTGGAAAAGCACTTTCATTGAAAGGGGTTGCCAATCTTCCAAGAAATTACGAGTTTCCGAAATACCAGCAAATATTTTTTCACCAATCTTGATGATACTTGGTGTTAATGACAAGTACAAAAGTCCCACTTGGCTCAGCAAATTTTGTTCTTCTAGGTTGAAGCGTTCGTTTACAGAAGCAGTTTTTATTTTTAGGTTTCACTCTGTTCTCTCCTATATAGATAGATCAATTTGGAACTCTAAATACAACATGGTTTGTAGTACCTCTTTGAAACTTCATAAAATAAAAGAGTTCTCAGTTTTGTCTCTATGGTTTGTTTCCTCGTCAAGTAGCCCTAGGCACAGACTGTAGAAAAGCACTTTCATTGAGACGGTTTCCCTAGCTTCTAAGAAATAACTAGTTTCCGAAATACCAGCAAATATTTTTTCACCCAATCTTCATGATACGTGGTGGTAATGATCAGTACACACATCCCACTTGGCTCACCAAATTTTGTTCTTCTAGGTTGAAGCGTTCGTCTACAGTAGCAGTTTTTATATTTACGTTTCACTCTGTACTCTCTTATATAGATAGATGAATTTGGAACTCTAAATACAACATGGTTTGTAGTAGCTCTTTGAAACTTGACAAAATAAAATAGTTCTCAGTTTTGTCTCTACGGTTTGTTCTTCTTCAAGTAGGCCTAGGCACAGACTGAAAAAGCACTTTATTGAGAGGGATGACAAGCTTCTAAGAATAATGATTTTTTGAAATACCAGCAAATATTCTTTCACCCAATCTTGATGATATGTGGTGGTAATGATAAGTACAGAAATCTCACTTGGCTCACCAAATTGTGTTCTTCTAGGTTGAAGTGTTCCTTTACAGGAGCAGTTTATATTTTTAGGTTTCCCTCTGTTCTCTCCTATACAGATAGCTGAATTTGGAAGTCTAAATCCAGCATGGATTGTAGTAGCGCTTTGAAACTTGACAAAAAAAACTAGTTCTCAGTTTTGTCTCTATGATTTGTTCCTCTTCAAGTACCCCTAAGCAGAGACTGTGGACAAGCACTTTCATTGAAAGGAGTTGCCAACCTTCCAAGAAATTACGATTTTCTGAAATACCAGCAAATATTTTTTTCACCCAATCTTGATGATACGTGGGGGTCATGATCAGTACACCAATCCCACTAGGCTCACCAAATTTTGATCTTCAAGTTGAAGCGTTCATCTACAGTAGCAGTTTTTATATTTAGGTTTCCCACTGTTCTCTCCTATATAGATAGATGAATTTGGAACTCTAAATCCAACATGGTTTGTAGAGCTCTTTGTAACTTGACAAAATAAAGAGTTCTCAGTTTTGTCTCTATGGTTTGTTCCTCTTCAATAGCCCTAGGCTCAGACTGTGGAAAAGCACTTTCATTGAGAGGGGTTGCCAAGCTTCTAAGAAATAACGAGTTTCCCAAATACCAGCAAATATTTTTACACCCAACCTTGATGATACGTGGTGGTAATGACAAGTACACAAATCCCACTTGGCTCACCAAATTTTGTTCTTCTAGGTTAAAAGCGTTCGTTTACAGTAGCAGTTTTTATTTTTAGGTTTCACTCTGTTCTCTCCTTTATAGATAGATGAATTTGGAACTCTAAATCCAACATGGTTTGTAGTAGCTCTTTGAAACTTGACAAAATAAAGGAGTTCTCAGTTTTGTCTCAATGATTTGTTTCTTTTCAAGTAGCCTAAGCATAGATTGTGGAAAAGCACTTTCATTGAATGGGGTTGCCAAGCTACCAAGAAATTACGAGTTTCCGAAATACCAGCAAATATATTTTCACCAATCTTGATGATACTTGGTGTTAATGACAAGCACACAAAACCCCACTTGGCTCACCGAATTTTGTTCCTTCTAGGTTGAAGCGTTCGTTTACAGGAGCAGTTTTTATTTTTAGGTTTCACTTTGTTCTCTCCTATATAGATAGAGGAATTGGAACTCTAAATCCAACACGTTTGTAGTATCTCTTAAAACTTCACAAAATAAATGAGTTCTCAGTTTTGTCTCTATGGTTTGTTTCCTCTTCAAGTAGCCCTAGGCACAAACTGTTGGAAAGCACTTTCATTGAAAGGGGTTGCCAAGCTTCCAAAAAAATTACGAGTTTCCGAAATACCAGCAAATATTTTTTCACCCAATCTTGATGATACTTGGTGGTAATGATCAGTACACAAATCCCACTTGACTCACCAAATTTGGTTCTTCTAGGTTGAAGCGTTCGTTTTACCAGTAGCAGTTTATATTTTTTAGGTGTCCCTCTGTTCTCTCCTATATAGATAGATGAATTTGGAACTCTAAATCCAACATGGTTTGTAGTAGTTCTTTGAAAATTGATAAAATAAAGGAGTTCTCAGTTTTGTCTCTATGATTTGTTTTTCTATTCATTAGCCCTAAGCAGAGACTGTGGTAAAGCACTTTCATTGAAAGGGGTTGCCAAGCTTCCCAAGAAATTACGAGTTTCCGAAATACCAGCAAATATTTTTTCACCCAATCTTGATGATACTTGGTGGTAATGACAAGGACACAACTCCCACTTGGCTCACCAAATTTTTGTTTCTTCTTGGTTGAAGGGTTCGTTTACAGTAGTAGTTTTTATTTTTAGGTTCACTCTGTTCTCTCATATATAGATAGATGAATTTTGGAACTCTAAATCCTACATGGTTTGTAGTAGCTCTTTGAAACTTGACAAAATAAAGGAGTTCTCAGTTTTGCCTCTATGATTTGTTTCCTCTTCAAGTAGCCCTAAGCAGAGACTGTGGAAAAGCACTTTCATTGAGAGGGGTTGACAATCTTCTAAGAAATAATGAGTTTTTGAAATACCAGCAAATATTTTTTCACCCAAACTTGATGATACTTGCTGGTAATGATCAGTACACAATTCCCACTTGGCTCATCAAATTTTGTTCTTCTGGGTTGAAGCGTTCATTTACAGTAGCAGTTATATTTGTAGGTTTCTCTCTGTTCTCTCCTATATAGATAGCTGAATTTGGAACTCTAAACCCAGCATGGTTTGTAGTAGCTCTTTGAAACTTGACAGAATAAAGGAGTTCTCAGTTTTGTCTCTATGATTTGTTTCCTCTTCAAGTAGCCCTAAGCAGAGACTGTGGAAAATCACTTTCATTGAAAAAGGTTGCCAAGCTTCCAAGAAATTAAGAGTTTCCGAAATACCAGCAAACATTTTTTCACTCAATCTTGATGATACTTGGTGGTAATGATCAGTACACAAATCCCACTTGACTCACCAAATTTTGTTCTTCTAAGTTGAAGCGTTCGTTTACAGTAGCAGTTTATATTTTTAGTGTCCCTCTGTTCTCTCCTATATAGATAGATGAATTTGGAACTCTAAATCCAGCATGGTTTGTAGTAGCGCTTTGAAACTTGACAAAAAAAGTAGTTCTCAGTTTTGTCTCCATGATTTGTTTCCTCTTCACGTAGCCCTAAGCAGAGGTTGTGGAAAAGCACTTTCATTGAAAGGAGTTGCCAAGCTTCCAAGAAATTACGAGTTTCCGAAATACCAGCAAATACTTTTTCACCCAATATTGAAGATACGTGGTGGTAATGACAAGTACACAAATCCCACTTGGCTCACCAAATTTTGTTCGTCTAGGTTGAAGCGTTCGTTTACAGTAGCAGTTTTTATTTTTAGGTTTCACTTTGTTCTCTCCTATATAGATAGATGAATTTGGAAATCTAAATCCAACATGGTTTGTAGTAGCTCTTTGAAACTTGACAAAATAAAATAGTTCTCACTTTTGTCTCTATGGTTTGTTTCTTCTTCAAGTAGCCCTAGGCACAGACTGTGGAAAAGCACTTTCATTGAGAGGGGTTGCCAAGTTTCTAAGAAATAACGAGTTTCCGAAATACCAGCAAATATTTTTTCACCCAATCTTGATGATACTTGGGGGTATTGATCAGTACAAAAATCCCACTTGGCTCACAAAATTTTGTTCTTCTAGGTTGAAGCGTTCGTCTACAGTAGCAGTTTTTATATTTAGGTTTCACTCTGTTCTCTTCTATTTAGATAGATGAATTTGGAACTCTAAATCCAACATGGTTTGCAGTAGCTCTTTGAAACTTGACAAAATAAAGGAGTTCTCAGGTTTGTCTCTATGGTTGGTTTCCTCTTCATGTAGCGCTAGGCAGACTGTGGAAAAGCACTTTCATTGAGATGGGTTGCCAAGCTTCTAAGAAATAACGAGTTTCCAAAATACCAGCAAATATTTTTTCACCCAATCTTGATGATACTTGCTGGTAATGATCAGTACACAAATCCCACTTGACTCACCAAATTTTGTTCTTCTGGGTTGAAGCGTTCATTTACAGTAGCAGTTTATATTTGTAGGTTTCTCTCTGTTCTCTCCTATATAGATAGCTGAATTTGGAACGCTAAATCCAGCATGGTTTGTAGTAGCACTTTGAAACTTGACCAAAAAAAGTAGTTCTGAGTTTTGTCTCTCTGATTTGTTTCCTCTTCAAGTAGCCCTAAGCAGAGACTGTGGAAAACCACTTCCATTGAAAGAAGTTGCCAAGCTTACAAGAAATTACGATTCTCTGAAATACCAGCAAAAACTTTTTCACCCAATGTTGATGAAACTTGGTGTTAATGACAAGTACACAAATCCCACTTGGCTCACCGAATTTTGTTCTTCTAGATTGAAGCATTCGTTTACAGTAGCAGTTTTTATTTTTAGGTTTCACTAAGTTCTCTCCTATACAGAAAGATAAATTTGGAACTCTAAATCCAACATTGTTTGTAGTACCTCTTTGAAACTTCATAAAATAAAAGAGTTCTCAGTTTTGCCTCTATGGTTTGTTTCCTCTTCAAGTAGCCCTAGGCACAGACTGTGTAAAAGCACTTTCATTGAGACGGTTTCCCAAGATTCTAAGAAATAACGAGTTTCCGAAACCAGCAAATATTTTTTCACCCACTCTTGATGGTACTTGGTGTTAATGAACAGTACACAAATACCACTCGGCTCACCAAATTGTGTTCTTCTAGGTTGAAGCGTTCATTTACAGTAGCAGTTTTTATTTTTAGGTTTCACTCTGTTCTCTTTTATATAGATAGATGAATTTGGAACTCTAAATCCAACATGCTTTGTAGTAGCTCTTTGAAACTTGACAAAATGAAGGAGTTCTCAGTTTTGTCTCTATGTTTTGTTTCCTCTTCAAGTAGCCCTAGGCGCAGACTGTGGAAAAGCACTTTCATTGAGAGGGGTTGCCAGGCTTCTTAGAAATAACGAGTTTCCGAAATACCAGCAAATATCTTTTCAACCAATCTTGATGATACTTGGTGGTAATGACAAGTACACAAATCCCACTTGGCTCACCAAATTTTGTTCTTCTAGGTAGAAGCGTTCGTTTACAGTAGCAGGTTATATTTTTGGTTTCCCTCTGTTCTCTCCTATATAGATAGATGAATTTTGAACTCTAAATCCAACATGGTTTGTAGTAGCTCTTTGAAACTTGACAGAATAAAGGAGTTCTCAGTTTTGTCTCTATGATTTGTTTCCTCTTCAAGTAGCCCTAAGCAGAGACTGTGGAAAAGCACTTTCATTGAAAAAGGTTGCCAAGCTTCCAAGAAATTAAGAGTTTCCGAAATACCAGCAAACATTTTTTCACTCAATCTTGATGATACTTGGTGGTAATGATCAGTACACAAATCCCACTTGACTCACCAAATTTTGTTCTTCTAAGTTGAAGCGTTCGTTTACAGTAGCAGTTTATATTTTTAGTGTCCTTCTGTTCTCTCCTATATAGATAGATGAATTTTGTAGTAGCGCTTTGAAACTTGACAAAAAAAAGTAGTTCTCAGTTTTGTCTCCATGATTTGTTTCCTCTTCACGTAGCCCTAAGCAGAGGTTGTGGAAAAGCACTTTCATTGAAAGGAGTTGCCAAGCTTCCAAGAAATTACGAGTTTCTGAAATACCAGCAAATACTTTTTCACCCAATATTGAAGATACGTGGTGGTAATGACAAGTACACAAATCCCACTTGGTTCACCAAATTTTGTTCTTCTAGGTTGAAGCGTTCGTTTACAGTAGCAGTTTTTATTTTTAGGTTTCACTTTGTTCTCTCCTATATAGATAGATGAATTTGGAAATCTAAATCCAACATGGTTTGTAGTAGCTCTTTGAAACTTGACAAAATAAAATAGTTCTCACTTTTGTCTCTATGGTTTGTTTCTTCTTCAAGTAGCCCTAGGCAAAGACGGTGGAAAAGCACTTTCATTGAGAGGGGTTGCCAAGTTTCTAAGAAATAACGAGTTTCCGAAATACCAGCAAATATTTTTTCACCCAATCTTGATGATACTTGGGGGTATTGATCAGTACACCAATCCCACTTGGCTCACAAAATTTTGTTCTTCTAGGTTGAAGCGTTTGTCTACAGTAGCAGTTTTTATATTTATATTTCACTCTGTTCTCTTCTATTTAGATAGATGAATTTGGAACTCTAAATCCAACATGGTTTGTAGTATCTCTTTGAAACTTGACAAAATAAAGGAGTTCTCAGGTTTGTCTCTATGATTGCTTTCCTCTTCAAGTAGCCCTAGGCACAGACTGTGGAAAAGCACTTTCATTGAAAGGGGTTGCCAAGCTTCTAAGAAATAACGAGTTTACAAAATACCAGCAAATATTTTTTTCACCCAAACTTGATGATACTTGCTGGTAACGATCAGTACACAAATCCCACTTGGCTCATCAAATTTTGTTCTTCTAGGTTGAAGCGTTCGTTTACAGTACCAGTTTACATTTTTAGGTGTCCCTATGTTCTCTCCTATATAGATAGCTGAATTTGGAAATCTAAATCCAGCATGGTTTGTAGTAGCGCTTTGAAACTTGACAAAAAAATTAGTTCTCAGTTTTCTCTCTATGATTTGTTTCCTCTTCATGTAGCCCTAAGCAGAGGTTGTGGTAAAGCACTTTCATTGAAAGGAGTTGCCAAGCTTCCAAGAAATTACGAGTTTCCGAAATACCAGCAAATACTTTTTCACCCAATATTGAAGATACGTGGTGTTAATGACAAGTACACAAATCCCACTTGGCTCACCAAATTTTGTTCTTCTAGGTTGAAGCATTCGTTTACAGTAGCAGTTTTTATTTTTAGGTTTCACTTTGTTCTCTCCTATATAGATAGATGAATTTGGAAATCTAAATCCAACATGGTTTGTAGTAGCTCTTTGAAACTTGACAAAATAAAATAGTTCTCACTTTTGTCTCTATGGTTTGTTTCTTCTTCAAGTAGCCCTAGGCAAAGACGGTGGAAAAGCACTTTCATTGAGAGTGGTTGCCAAGTTTCTAAGAAATAACGAGTTCCCGAAATACCAGCAAATATTTTTTCACCCAATCTTGATGATACTTGGGGGTATTGATCAGTACACCAATCCCACTTGGCTCACAAAATTTTGTTCTTCTAGGTTGAAGCGTTCGTCTACAGTAGCAGTTTTTATATTTAGGTTTCACTCTGTTCTCTCTTATATAGATAGATGAATTTGGAACTCTAAATCCAACATGGTTTGTAGTATTTCTTTGAAACTTGACAAAATAAAGGAGTTCTCAGTTTTGTCTCTATGGTTGGTTTCCTCTTCAAGTAGCCCTAGGCACAGACTGTGGAAAAGCACTTTCATTGAGAGGGGTTGCCAAGCTTCTAAGAAATAACGAGTTTACAAAATACCAGCAAATATTTTTTCACCCAATCTTGATGATACTTGCTGGTAATGATCAGTACACAATTCCCACTTGGCTCATCAAATTTTGTTTTTCTAGGTTGAAGCGTTCGTTTACAGTAGCAGTTTATATTTTTAGATGTCCCTCTGTTCTCTCCTATATAGATAGCTGAATTTGGAACTCTAAATCCAGCATGGTTTGTAGTAGCGCTTTGAAACTTGACAAAAAAGAGTAGTTCTCAGTTTTCTCTCTATGATTTGTTTCCTCTTCACGTAGCCCTAAGCAGAGGTTGTGGAAAAGCACTTTCATTGAAATTAGTTGCCAAGCTTCCAAGAAATTATGAGTTTCCGAAATACCAGCAAATACTTTTTCACCCGATATTGAAGATACGTGGTGGTAATGACAAGTACACAAATCCCACTTGGCTCACCAAATTTTTTTCTTATAGGTTGAAGTGTTCGATTACAGTAGCAGTTTTTATTTTTAGGTTTCACTTTGTTCTCTCCTATATAGATAGATGAATTTGGAAATCTAAATCCAACATGGTTTGTAGTAGCTCTTTGAAACTTGACAAAATAAAATAGTTCTCAGTTTTGTCTCTATGGTTTGTTTCTTCTTCAAGTAGTTCTAGGCACAGACTGTGGAAAAGCACTTTCATTGAGAGGGGTTGCCAAGTTTCTAAGAAATAACGAGTTTCCGAAATACCAGCAAATATTTCTTCACCCAATCTTGATGATACTTGGGGGTATTGATCAGTACACCAATCCCACTTGGCTCACAAAATTTTGTTCTTCTGGGTTGAAGCGTTCGTCTACAGTAGCAGTTTTATATTTAGGTTTCACTCTGTTCTCTTCTATTTAGATAGATGAATTTGGAACTCTAAATCCAACAAGGTTTGTAGTATCTTTTTGAAACTTGACAAAATAAAGGAGTTCTCAGTTTTGTCTCTTTGGTTGGTTTCCTCTTCAAGTAGCCCTAGGCACAGACTGTGGAAAAGCACTTTCTTTGAGAGGGGTTGCCAAGCTTTTAAGAAATAACGAGTTTACAAAATACCAGCAAATATTTTTTCACCCCATCTTGATGATACTTGCTGGTAATGATCAGTACACAAATCCCACTTGGCTCATCAAATTTTGTTCTTCTAGGTTGAAGCGTTCGTTTACAGTAGCAGTTTATATTTTTAGGTGTCCTTCTGTTCTCTCCTATATAGATAGCTGAATTTGGAACTCTAAATCCAGCAGGGTTTGTAGTAGCGCTTTGAAACTTGACAAAAAAAGGAGTTCTCAGTTTTGTCTCTATGATTTGTTTCCTCTTCACGTTGCCCTAAGCAGAGGTTGTGGAAAAGCACTTTCATTGAAAGGAGTTGCCAAGCTTCCAAGACATTACGAGTTTCCGAAATACCAGCAAATACTTTTTCACCCAATATTGAAGATACGTGGTGGTAATAACAAGTACAGAAATCCCACTTGGCTCACCAAATGTTGTTCTTCTAGGTTGAAGCGTTCGTCTACAGTAGCAGTTTTTATATTTAGGTTTCACTCTGTTCTCTTCTATTTAGATAGATGAATTTGGAACTCTAAATCCAACATGGTTTGCAGTAGCTCTTTGAAACTTGACAAAATAAAGGAGTTCTCAGGTTTGTCTCTATGGTTGGTTTCCTCTTCATGTAGTGCTAGGCACAGACTGTGGAAAAGCACTTTCATTGAGATGGGTTGCCAAGCTTCTAAGAAATAACGAATTTCTAAAATACCAACAAATATTTTTTCACCCAATCTTGATGATACTTGCTGGTAATGATCAGTACACAAATCCCACTTGACTCACCAAATTTTGTTCTTCTGGGTTGAAGCGTTCATTTACAGTAGCAGTTTATATTTGTAGGTTTCTCTCTGTTCTCTCCTATATAGATAGCTGAATTTGGAACTCTAAATCCAGCATGGCTTGTAGTAGCACTTTGAAACTTGACCAAAAAAAGTAGTTCTGAGTTTTGTCTCTCTGATTTGTTACCTCTTCAAGTAGCCCTAAGCAGAGACTGTGGAAAAGCACTTCCATTGAAAGAAGTTGCCAAGCTTCCAAGAAATTACGATTTTCTGAAATACCAGCAAATACTTTTTCACCCAATGTTGATGAAACTTGGTGTTAATGACAAGTACACAAACACCACTTGGCTCACCGAATTTTGTTCTTCTAGATTGAAGCGTTCGTTTAGAGTAGCAGTTTATATTTTTAGGTTTCACTAAGTTCTCTCCTATATAGAAAGATAAATTTGGAACTCTAAATCCAACATTGTTTGTAGTACCTCTTTGAAACTTCATAAAATAAAAGAGTTCTCAGTTTTGCCTCTATGGTTTGATTCCTCTTCAATAGCCCTAGGCACAGACTGTGGAAAAGCAATTTCATTGAGAGGGTTTCCCAAGATTCTAAGAAATAACGAGTTTCCGAAATACCAGCAAATAATTTTTCACCCACTCTTGATGGTACTTGGTGTTAATGAACAGTACACAAATACCACTCGGCTCACCAAATTGTGTTCTTCTAGGTTGAAGCGTTCGTTTACAGTAGCAGTTTTTATTTTTAGGTTTCACTCTGTTCTCTTTTATATAGATAGATGAATTTGGAACTCTAAATCCAACATGCTTTGTAGTAGCTCTTTGAAACTTGACAAAATGAAGGAGTTCTCAGTTTTGTCTCTATGTTTTGTTTCCTCTTCAAGTAGCCCCAGGCGCAGACTGTGGAAAAGCACTTTCATTGAGAGGGGTTGCCAGGCTTCTTAGAAATAACGAGTTTCCGAAATACCAGCAAATATCTTTTCACCCAATCATGATCATACTTGGTGGTAATGACAAGTACACAAATCCCACTTGGCTCACCAAATTTTGTTCTTCTAGGTAGAAGCGTTCGTTTACAGTAGCAGTTTATATTTTTGGTTTCCCTCTGTTATCTCCTATATAGATAGATGAATTTGGAACTCTAAATCCAACATGGTTTGTAGTAGCTCTTTGAAACTTGACAAAATAAAGGAGTTCTCAGTTTTGTCTCTATGATTTGTTTCCTCTTCAAGTAGCCCTAAGCTGAGACTGTGGAAAAGCACTTTCATTGAAAACGGTTGCCAAGCTTCCAAGAAATTAAGAGTTTCCGAAATACCAGCAAACATTTTTTCACTCAATCTTGATGATACGTGGTGATAATGACAAGTACACAAATCCCACATGGCGCACCAAATTTTGTTCTTGTAGGTTGAAGCGTTCGTTTACAGTAGCAGTTTTTATTTTTAGGTGTCACACTGTTCTATCCTATATAGATAGATGAATTTGGAACTCTAAATCCAACATGGTTTGTAGTAGCTCTTTGAAACTTGACAAAATAAAGGAGTTCTCAGTTTTGTCTCTATGGTTTGTTTCCTCTTCAAGTAGCCGTTGGCACAGACTGTGGAAAAGCATTTTCATTGATAGGGGTTGCCAAGCTTCTAAGAAATAACGAGTTTCCGAAATACCAGCAAATATTTTTTCACCCAATCTTGATGATACTTGGTGGTAATGATCAGAACACAAATCCCACTTGGCTCACCAAATTTTGTTTTTCTAGGTTAAAGCGTTCGTCTACAGTAGCAGTTTTTATATTTAGGTTTCCCTCTGTTGTCTACTATATAGATAGATGAATTTGGAACTCTAAATCCAACATGGTTTGTAGTAGCTCTTTGAAACTTGACAAAAAAAAGGAGTTCTCAGTTTTGTCTCTATGGTTTGTTTCCTCTTCATGTAGCCGTAGGCACGGACTGTGGAAAAGCATTTTCATTGACAGGGGTTGCCAAGGTTCTAAGAAATAACGAGTTTCTGAAACACCAGCAAATATTTTTTTCACCCAGTCTTGATGATACTTGGTTTTAATGATCAGTACACAAATTCCACTTGGGTCAACAAATTTTGTTCTTCTAGGTTGAAGCGTTCGTTTACAGTAGCAGTTTTTATATTTAGGTTTCCCTCTGTGCTCTCCTATATAGATAGATGAATTTGGAACTCTAAATCCAACATGGTTTGTAGTAGCTTTTTGAAACTTGACAAAATAAAGGAGTTCTCAGTTTTGTCTCTTAGGTTTGTTTCCTCTTCAAGTAGCCATAGGCATAGACTGTGAAAAAGCACATTCATTGAGACGTGTTGCCAAGGTTCAAAGAAACAACGAGTTTCCGAAATACCAGCAAATATTTTTTAACCCAATCTTGATGATACTTGGTGGTAATGATCAGGACACAAATCCCACTTGACTCACCAAATTTTGTTCTCCTAGGTTGAAGTGTTCGTCTACAGTAGCAGTTTATATATTTAGGTTTCCCTCTGTTCTCTCCTATATAGATAGATGAATTTGGAACTCTAAATCCAACATGGTTTGTAGTAGCCCTTTGAAATTTGACAAAATAAAGGAGTTCTCAGTTTTGTCTTTATCGTTTGTTTCCTCTTCAAAGAGCCCTAGGCACAGACTGTGGAAAAGCACTTTCATTGAGAGGGATTGCCAAGCTTCTAAGAAATAACGAGTTTCCAAAATACCAGCACATATTTTTTCACCCAATCCTGATGATACGTGGTGGTAATAACAAGTACACAAATCCCACTTGGCTCACCAAATTTTCTTCTTCTAGGTTGAAGCGTTCGTCTACAGTAGCAGTTTTTATTTTTAGGTTTCACTCTGTTCTCAAATATATAGATAGATGAATTTGGAACTCTAAATCCAACATGGTTTGTAGTAGCTCTTTGAAACTTGACAAAATAAAGGAATTCTCAGTTTTGTCTCTATGGATTGTTTCCTCTTCAAGTAGCCCTAGGAGCAGACTGTGGAAAAGCACTTTCATTGAGAGGGATTGCAAAGCTTCTAAGAAATAACGAGTTTCCGAATTAGCAGCATATACTTTTTCACCCAACTTGATGATTCTTGGTGGTAATGATCAGTACACAAATCCCACTTGGCTCACCAAATTTTCTTCTTCTAGGATGAAGCGTTCGTCTACAGTAGCAGTTTT
Organism: Callospermophilus lateralis; assembly: GCF_048772815.1. NCBI lineage: Eukaryota > Metazoa > Chordata > Mammalia > Rodentia > Sciuridae > Callospermophilus > Callospermophilus lateralis. Next base: position 199,899 of record NW_027513122.1, on the reverse strand, counting down.
TGTATTTAGGTTTCCCTCTGTTCTCTCTCATATAGGTAGATGAATTTCAAAATCTAAATCAAACATGGATTGTAGTAGCTCTTTGAAACTTGACAAAATAAAGGAGTTCTCAGTTTTTTCTCTATGGTTTCTTTCCTCTTCAAGTAGCCCTAAGCAGAGACTGTGGAAAAGCACTTTCATTGAAAGAGGTTGCCAAGCTTCCAAGAAATTACGAGTTTCCAAAATACCAGGAAATATTTTTTCACCCAATCTTGATGATACTTGGTGGTAATGATCAGGACACAAATCCCACTTGGCTCACCAAATTTTGTTCTTCTAGGTTGAATCGTTCGTCTACAGTAGCAGTTTTTATATTTAGGTTTCCCTCTTTTGTCTACTATATAGATAGATGAATTTGGAACTCTAAATCCACATGGTTTGTAGTAGCTCTTTGAAACTTGACAAAAAAAAAGTAGTTCTCACATTTGTCTCTATGGTTTGTTTCCTCTTCAAGTAGCCCTAGGCAGAGACTGTGGAAAAGCACTTTCATTGAATGGGGTTGCGAATCTTCCAAGAAATTACGAATTTCCGAAATACAAGCAAATATTATTTCACCCAATCTTGATGATACGTGGTGGTAATGACAAGTACACAAATCCCACTTGGCTCACCAAATTTTGTTCTTCTAGGTTGAAGCATTCGTTTACAGTAGCAGTTTTTATTTTTAGGTTTCACTCTGTTCTCAAATATATTGATAGATGAATTTGGAACTCTAAATCCAACATGGTTTGTTGTATCTCTTTGAAACTTGACAAAATAAAGGAGTACTCAGTTTTTTCTCTAAGGTTTGTTTCCTCTTCAAGTAGCCCTAGACATAGACTGTGGAAAAGCACATTCATTGAAAGGGGTTGCCAAGCTACCAAGAAATTACGATTTTCCGAAATACCAGCAAATATTTTTTCACCCAATCTTGATGATACTTGGTGGTAATGATCAGGACACAAATCCCACTGGCTCACCAAATATTGTTCTTCTAGGTTGAAGCGTTCGTTTTCAGTAGCAGTTTTTATTTTTAGGTGTCACTCTGTTCTATCCTATATAGATAGATGAATTTGGAACTCTAAATCCAACATGGTTTTCAGTAGCTCTTTGAAATTTGAGAAAATAAAGGAGTTCTCAGTTTTTTCACTATGATTTGTTTCCTCTTCAGGTAGCCCTTGGAGAAGACTGTGGAAAAGCACTTTCATTGAAAGGGGTTGCCAAGCTTCCAAGAAATTACGATTTTCCGAAATACCAGCAAATATTTTTTCACCCAATCTTGATGATACGTGGTGGTAATGACAAGTACAAAAATCCCACTTGGCTCACCAAATTTTGTTCTTCTAGGTTGAAGCGTTTGTTTACAGTAGCAGTTTTTATTTTTAGTTTTTCCTCTGTTCTATCCTATATAGATAGATGAATTTGGAAATCTAAATCCAACATAGTTTGTAGTAGCTCTTTGAAACTTGACAAAATAAAGGAGTTCTCAGTTTTGTCTCTATGTTTTGTTTCCTCTTCAAGTAGCCCTAAGCTGAGACTGTGGAAAAGCACTTTCATTGAAAGGGGTTGCCTAGCTTCCAAGAAATTACGATTTTCCGAAATACCAGCAAATATTTATTCACCCAATCTTGATGATACATAGTGGTAATGACAAGTACACAATCCCACTTGGCTCACCATTTTGTTCTTTTAGGTTGAAGCGTTCGTTTACAGTAGCAGTTTTTATTTTTAGGTTTCACTCTGTCTCAAATATATAGATAGATGAATTTGGAAATCTATATCCAACATGGTTTGTAGTAGCTCTTTGAAACTTGACAAAATAAAGGAGTTCTCTGTTTCCTCTTCAAGTAGCCCTAGGCACAGAATGTGGAAAAGCACTTTCATTGAGAGGGGTTGCCAAGCTTCTAAGAAATAACGAGTTTCCGAAATACCAGCAAATATTTTTTCACCCAATCTTGATGATACGTGGTGGTAATGATTACTACACAAATCACACTTGGCTCACCAAATTTTGATCTTCTAGGTTTAAGCGTTGTCTACAGTAACAGTTTTTATATTTAGGTTTCCCTCTGTTCTCGCCTATATGGAGAGATGAATTTGGAACTCTAAATCCAACATGGTTTGTAGTAGCTCTTTGAAACTTGACAAAATAAAGGAGTTCTCAGTTTTGTCTCTAAGGTTTGTTTCCTCTTCAAGTAGCCCTAGACAGAGACTGTGGAAAAGCACTTTCATTGAAAGGGGTTGCCAAGCTACCAAGAAATTACGATTTTCCGAAACCAGCAAATATTTTTTCACCCAATCTTGATGATACTTGGTGGTAATGATCAGGACACAAATCCCACTTGGCTCACCAAATATTGTTCTTCTAGGTTGAAGCGTTCGTTTACATTAGCAGTTTTTATTTTTAGGTGTCACTCTGTTCTATCCTATATAGATAGATGAATTTGGAACTCTAAATCCAACATGGTTTATAGTAGCTCTTTGAAACTTGACAAAATAGAGGAGTTCTCAGTTTTCTCTCTACGGTTTGTTTCCTCTACAAGTAGCCCTAGGCACAGAATGTGGAAAAGCACTTTCATTGAGAGGGGTTGCCAAGCTTCTAAGAAATTACGATTTTCCGAAATACCAGCAAATATTTTTTCACCCAATCTTGATGATACTTCGTGGTAATGATCAGAGCACAAATCCCACTTGGCTCACCAAATTTTGTTCTTCTAGGTTGAAGCGTACGTCTACAGTAGAAGTTTTATATTTAGGTTTAACTGTGTTGTCTACTATATAGAGAGATGAATTTGGAACTCTAAATCCAACATGGTTTGTAGTAGCTCTTTGAAACTTGACAAAAAAAGGAGTTCTCTGTTTTTTCTCTATGGTTTGTTTCCTCTTCAAGTAGCCCTAGGCACGGACTGTGGAAAAGCATTTTCATTGAGAGGGGTTGCCAAGGTTCTAAGAAATAACGAGTTTCCGAAATACCAGCAAATATTTTTTCACCCAATCTTGATGATATTTGGTCTTAATGATCAGTACACAAATCCCACTTGGGTCAACACATTTTGTTCTTCTAGGTTGAAGCGTTTGTTTACAGTAGCAGTTTTTATATTTAGGATTCTTTCTGTGCTCTCCTATATAGATAGATGAATTTGGAACTCTAAATCCAACATAGTTTGTAGTAGCTTTTTGAAACTTGACAAAATAAAGGAGTTCTCAGTTTTGTCTCTAAGGTTTGTTTCCTCTTCAAGTAGCCATAGGCATAGACTGTGGAAAAGCACTTTAATTGAGATGGGTTGCCAAGGTTCAAAGAAATAACGAGTTTCCGAAATACCAGCAAATATCTTTTAACCCAATCTTGATGATACTTGGTGGTAATGATCAGGACACAAATCCCACTTGGCTCACAAAATTTTGTTCTCCTAGGTTGAAGGGTTCTTCTACAGTAGCAGTTTTTATATTTAGGTTTCCCTCTATTCTCTCCTATATAGATAGATGAATTTGGAATTCTAAATCCAACAGGGTTTGTAGTAGCTCTTTGAAACTTGACAAAAAAAAAGTAGTTCTCAGTTTTGTCTCTATGATTTGTTTCCTCTTCAAGTAGCCCTAAGCAGAGACTGTGGAAAAGCACTTTCATTGAAAGCGGTTGCCAAGCTTTCAAGAAATTACAAGTTTCCGAAATACCAGCAAATATTTTTTCAACCAATCTTGATGATACGTGGTGTTAATGATCGGTACACAAATCCCACTTGGCTCACCAAATTTTGTTCTTCTAGGTTGAAGCGTTCGTTTACAGTAGCAGTTTTTATTTTTAGGTTTCACTTTTTTCTCTCCTATATTGATAGATGAATTTGGAACTCTAAATCCAACATGGTTTGTAGTAGCTCTTTGAAACTTGACAAAATAAAGGAGTTCTCAGTTTTCTCTCTATGGTTTGTTTCCTCTTCAAGTAGCCCTAGTCACAGACTGTGGAAAAGCAATTTCATTGAGAGGGTTGCCAAGCTTCTAAGAAATAACGAGTTTACGAAATACCAGCAAATATTATTTCACTAAAACTTGATGATACTTGGTGGTAATGATCAGGACACAAATCCCACTTGGCTCACCAAATTTTGTTCTTCTAGGTTGACGCGTTCATCTACAGAAGCTGTTTTTATATTTAGGTTTCCCTCTGTGCTCTCCTATATAGATAGATGAATTTGGAACTCTAAATGCAACGTGGTTTGTAGTAGCTCTTTGAAACCATACAAAATAAGGTAGTTCTCCGTTTTGTCTCTATGGTTTGTCTCCTCTTCAAGTAGCCCTAGGCAGAGTCTGTGGAAAAGCACTTTCATTGAAAGGGGTTGCCAAGCTTAGAAGAAATTACGAGTTTCCAAAATACCAGCAAATATTTTCTCACCCAATCTTGATGATACTTGGTGGTAATGACAAGTACACATCCCACTTGGCTCACCAAATTTTGTTCTTCTAGGTTGAAGCGTTCGTTTACAGTAGCAGTTTTTATTTTTAGGTTTCACTCTGTTCTCAAATATATAGATAGATGAATTTGGAACTCTAAATCCAACATGGTTTTTACTAGCTCTTTGAAACTTGACGAAATAAAAAAGTTCTCAGTTGTGTCTCTATGGTTTGTTTCCTCTTCATGTAGCCCTAGGCACAAACTGTGGAGAAGCACTTTCATTGAGAGGGATTGCCAAGCTTCTAAGAAATAACGAGTTTCGGAAATACAAGCAAATACTTTTTCACCCAAATTTGATGATACTTGGTGGTAATGACAAGTACACAAATCCCACTTGGCTCACCAAATTTCCTTCTTCTAGGTTGAAGCGTTCGTCTATAGTAGCAGTTTTTATATTTAGGTTTCACTCTGTTCTCTCCTTTATAGATAGATGAATTTGGAACTCTAAATCCAACATGGTTTGTAGTAGTTCTTTGAAACTTGACAAAAAAAAAGCAGTTCTCAGTTTTGTCTCTATGATTTGTTTCCTCTTCAAGTAGCCCTAAGCAGAGACTTTTAAAAGCACTTTCATTGAAAGGGGTTGCCAACCTTCCAAGAAATTACGTGTTTCCGAAATACCAGCAAATATTTTTTCACCCAATCTTGATGATATTTGGTGGTAAGGATCGGTACACAAATCCCACTTGGCTCACCAAATTTTGTTCTTCTAGGTTGAAGCGTTCGTTTACAGTAGCAGTTTTTATTTTTAGGTTTCACGTTGTTCTCTCCTATATAGATAGATGAATTTGGACCTCTAAATCCAACTTGGTTTGTAGTAGCTCTTTGAAACTTGACAAAATAAAGCAGTTCTCAGTTTTGTCTTTATGGTTTGTTTCCTCTTCATGTTGCCCTAGGCACAGATTGTGGAAAAGCACTTTCATTGAGAGGGCTTGCCAAGCTTGCAAGAAATTACGAGTTTCCGAAATACCAGCAAATATTTTCCACCCAATCGTCATGATACTTGGTGGTAATGACAAGTAAACAAATCCCACTAGGCTCACCAAATTTTGTTCTTCTAGGTTGAAGGTTTTGTTCTCAGTTTTGTCTCTATGGTTTCTTTCCTCTTCAAGTAGCCCTAGGCAGAGACTATGGAAAAGCAATTTCATTGAAAGGGGTTGCCAAGAATCCAAGAAATTACGAGTTACCCAAATACCAGCAAATACTTTTTCACCCAATCTTGATGATACGTGGTGGTAATGACAAGTACAAAAATCCCACTTGGCTCACCAAATTTTGTTCTTCTATGTTGAAGCGTTCGTTTACAGTAGCAGTTTGTATTTTTAGGTTTCACTCTGTTCTCTCCTATATAAATAGATAAATTTGGAACTGTAAGTCCAACATGGTTGTAGTAGCTCTTTGAAGCTCGACAAAATAAAGAAGTTCTCAGTTGTGTCTCTATGGTTTGTTTCCTCTTTAAGTAGCCCTAGGCACAGACTGTGGAAAAGCACATTGATTGAGAGGGGTTACCAAGCTTCTAAGAAATAACGAGTTTCCGAAATACCAGCAAATATTTTTTCACCCAATCTTGATGATACTTGGTGGTAAAGATCGGTACACAAATCCCACTTGGCTCACCAAATTTTTTTCTTCTAGTTTGAAGCGTTCGTTTACAGTAGCAATTTATATTTTTAGGTTTCCCTCTGTTCTCTCCTATATAGATAGATGAATTTGGAATTCTAAATCCAACATGGTTTGTAGTAGCTTTTTGAAACTTGACAAAAAAAAGTAGTTCTCAGTTTTGTCTCTATGGTTTGTTTCCTCTTCATGTAGCCCTAAGAAGAGACTGTGGAAAAGCACTTTCATTCAAAGCGGTTGCCAAGCTTCCAAGAAATTACGAGTTTCCGAATTACCAGCAAATATTTTTTCACCAAATCTTGATGATAGGTGTTGGTAATGATCGGTACACAAATCCCACTTGGCTCACCAAATTTTGTTCTTCTAGGTTGAGGCGTTCGTTTACAGTAGCAATTTTTTTTTTAAGGTTTCACTTTTTTCTCTCATATATTGATAGATGAATTTGGAACTCTAAATCCAACAAGGTTTGTAGTAGCCCTTTGAATCTTGACAGAATAAAGGAGTTCTCAGTTTTGTCACTATGGTTTGTTTCCTCTTCAAGTAGCCGAAGGCACAGACTGTGGAAAAGCATTTTCATTGAGAGGGGTTGCCAAGCTTCTAAGAAATAACGAGTCTATGAAATACCCTCAAATATTTTTTCACCCAATATTGATGATATTTGGTGGTAATGATCGGTACACAAATCCACTTGGCTCCCCAAATTTAGTTCTTCTAGGTTGAAGCGTTCGTCTACAGTAGCAGTTTTTATTTTTAGGTTTCCCTCTGTGCTCTCCTATATAGATAGATGAATTTGGAACGCTAAATCCAACATGGTTTGTAGTAGCTCTTTGAAACTTGACAAAATAAAGGAGTTCTCAGGTTTATCTCTATGGTTTGTTTCCTTTTCAAGTAGCCCTAGGCACAGACTTTGGAAAAGCACTTTCACTGAGAGGGGTTGCCAAGCTTCTAAGCAATAACGAGTTTCCGAAATACCAGCAAATATTTATTCACCTAAACATGATGATACTTTGTGGTAATGATCAGTACACAAATCCCTCTTGGCTCCCCAAATTTTGTTCTTCTAGTTTGAAGCGTTCGTCTATAGTAGCAGTTTTTATATTTAGGTTTTCCTCTGTTCTCTCCAATATAGATAGATGAATTTGGAACTCTAAATCCAACATGGTTTGGAGTAGCTCTTTGAAACTTGACAAAATAAAGTAGTTCTCAGTTTTGACTCTATAATTTGTTTCCTCTTCAAGTAGCCCTAGGCACAGACTGTGGAAAAGCACTTTCATTGAGCGGGGTTGCCAAGATTCTAAGAAATAACGAGTTTCCGAAATACCAGCAAATACTTTTTCACCTAATCTTGATGATACTTGGTTGTAATGATCAGTACACAAATCCCACTTGGCTCACCAAATTGTGTTCTTCTAGGTTGCAGCGTTCGTTTAAAGTAGCAGTTTATATTTTTAGGTTTCCCTCTGTTCTCTCCTATATAGATATATGAATTGGTTCTCTAAATCTAACATGGTTTGTAGTAGCTCTTTGAAACTTGACAAAAAAAGTAGTTCTCAGGTTTGTCTCTATGATTTGTTTCCTCTTCAAGTAGCCCTAAGCAGAGACTGTGGAAAGCACTTTCATTGAAAGGGTTTGCCAAGCTTCCAAGAAATTACGAGTTTCCCAAATACCAGCAAATATTTTTTTACCCAATCTTGATGATACGTGGTGGTAATGACAAGTACACAAATCCCACATGGCTCACCAAATTTTGTGTTTCTTGGTTGCAGCGTTCGTTTACAGTAGCAGTTTATAGTTTTAGGTTTCCCTCTGTTCTCTCCTATATACATAGATGAATTTGGATCTCTAAATCCAACATGGTTTGTAGTAGCTCTTTGGAACTTCACAAAAAAACTAGTTCTCAGTTTTGTCTCTATGGTTTGTTTCCTCTTCAAGTAGCCCTAAGCAGATACTGTGGAAAACCACTTTCATTGAAAGGGGTAGCCACGCTTCCAAGAAATTACGAGTTTTCGAAATACCAGCAAATATTTTTTCACCCAATCTGGATGATATGTGGCGGTAATGACAAGTACACAAATCCCACTTAGCTCAGCAATTTTTTTTTCTTTTAGGTTGAAGCGTTCGTCTACAGTAGCAGTATTTACATTTAGGTTTCACTCTGTTCTCTCCTATATAGATAGATGAATTTGGAACTCTAAATGCAACATGGTTTGTAGTAGCTCTTTGGAACTTGACAAAATAAAGGAGTTCTCCGTTTTGTCTCTATGGTTTGTTTCCTCTTCAAGTAGCCCTAGTCACAGACCGTGGAAAAGCATTTTCATTTGAGGGGTTGCCAAGCTTCCAAGATATTACGAGTTTCCAAAATACCAGAAAATATTTTTTCACCCAATCTTCATGATACGTGGTGGTAATGACAAGTACACAAATCCCACTTGGCTCACCAAATTTGATTATTCTAGATTGAAACGTTCGTTTACAGTAGCAGTTTTTCATTTTTAGGTTTCACTCTCTTCTCTCCTATATAGATAGATGAATTTGGAACTCTAAATGCAACATGGTTTGTAGTACCTCTTTGAAACTTCATAAAATAAAGGAGTTCTCAGTTTTGTCTCTATGGTTGTTTCCTCTTCAAGTAGCCCTAGGCACAGAATGTGGAAAAGCACTTTCATTGAGAGGATTTCCCCAGCTTCTAAGAAATAACAAGTTTCCGAAATACCAGCAAATATTTTTTCACCCAATCTTCATGATACGTGGTGGTAATGATCAATACACAAATCCCACTTGGCTCACCAAATTTTGTTCTTCTAGGTTGAAGCGTTCGTCTACATTAGCAGTTTTTATATTTACGTTTCACTCAGTACTCTCTTATATAGATAGATGAATTTGGAACTCTAAATCCAACATGGTTTGTAGTAGCTCTTTGAAACTTGACAAAATAAAATAGTTATCAGTTTTGTCTCTATGGTTTGTTTCATCGTCAAGTAGCCCTAGGCACAGACTGTGGAAAAGCACTTTCATTGAGAGGGGTTGACAAGCTTCTAAGAAATAATGAGTTTTCGAAATACCAGCAAATACTTTTTCACCCAATCTTGATGATACGTGGTGGTAATGACAAGTACAAAAATCCCACTTGGCTCACCAAATTTTGTTCTTCTATGTTGAAGCGTTCGTTTACAGTAGCAGTTTGTATTTTTAGGTTTCACTCTGTTCTCTCCTATATAAATAGATAAATTTGGAACTGTAAGTCCAACATGGTTGTAGTAGCTCTTTGAAGCTCGACAAAATAAAGAAGTTCTCAGTTGTGTCTCTATGGTTTGTTTCCTCTTTAAGTAGCCCTAGGCACAGACTGTGGAAAAGCACATTCATTGAGAGGGGTTACCAAGCTTCTAAGAAATAACGAGTTTCCGAAATACCAGCAAATATTTTTTCACCCAATCTTGATGATACTTGGTGGTAAAGATCGGTACACAAATCCCAGTTGGCTCACCAAATTTTTTTCTTCTAGTTTGAAGCGTTCGTTTACAGTAGCAATTTATATTTTTAGGTTTCCCTCTGTTCTCTCCTATATAGATAGATGAATTTGGAATTCTAAATCCAACATGGTTTGTAGTAGCTTTTTGAAACTTGACAAAAAAAAGTAGTTCTCAGTTTTGTCTCTATGGTTTGTTTCCTCTTCATGTAGCCCTAAGAAGAGACTGTGGAAAAGCACTTTCATTCAAAGCGGTTGCCAAGCTTCCAAGAAATTACGAGTTTCCGAATTACCAGCAAATATTTTTTCACCAAATCTTGATGATAGGTGTTGGTAATGATCGGTACACAAATCGCTCACCAAATTTGGTTATTCTAGATTGAAAACGTTCGTTTACAGTAGCAGTTTTTCATTTTTAGGTTTCACTCTCTTCTCTCCTATATAGATAGATGAATTTGGAACTCTAAATGCAACATGGTTTGTAGTACCTCTTTGAAACTTCATAAAATAAAGGAGTTCTCAGTTTTGTCTCTATGGTTGTTTCCTCTTCAAGTAGCCCTAGGCACAGAATGTGGAAAAGCACTTTCATTGAGAGGGGTTGACAAGCTTCTAAGAAATAATGAGTTTTCGAAATACCAGCAAATACTTTTTCACCCAATCTTGATGATACGTGGTGGTAATGACAAGTACAAAAATCCCACTTGGCTCACCAAATTTTGTTCTTCTATGTTGAAGCGTTCGTTTACAGTAGCAGTTTGTATTTTTAGGTTTCACTCTGTTCTCTCCTATATAAATAGATAAATTTGGAACTGTAAGTCCAACATGGTTGTAGTAGCTCTTTGAAGCTCGACAAAATAAAGAAGTTCTCAGTTGTGTCTCTATGGTTTGTTTCCTCTTTAAGTAGCCCTAGGCACAGACTGTGGAAAAGCACATTCATTGAGAGGGGTTACCAAGCTTCTAAGAAATAACGAGTTTCCGAAATACCAGCAAATATTTTTTCACCCAATCTTGATGATACTTGGTGGTAAAGATCGGTACACAAATCCCAGTTGGCTCACCAAATTTTTTTCTTCTAGTTTGAAGCGTTCGTTTACAGTAGCAATTTATATTTTTAGGTTTCCCTCTGTTCTCTCCTATATAGATAGATGAATTTGGAATTCTAAATCCAACATGGTTTGTAGTAGCTTTTTGAAACTTGACAAAAAAAAGTAGTTCTCAGTTTTGTCTCTATGGTTTGTTTCCTCTTCATGTAGCCCTAAGAAGAGACTGTGGAAAAGCACTTTCATTCAAAGCGGTTGCCAAGCTTCCAAGAAATTACGAGTTTCCGAATTACCAGCAAATATTTTTTCACCAAATCTTGATGATAGGTGTTGGTAATGATCGGTACACAAATCCCACTTGGCTCACCAAATTTTGTTCTTCTAGGTTGAGGCGTTCGTTTACAGTAGCAATTTTTTTTTAAGGTTTCACTTTTTTTCTCTCATATATTGATAGATGAATTTGGAACTCTAAATCCAACAAGGTTTGTAGTAGCCCTTTGAATCTTGACAGAATAAAGGAGTTCTCAGTTTTGTCACTATGGTTTGTTTCCTCTTCAAGTAGCCGAAGGCACAGACTGTGGAAAAGCATTTTCATTGAGAGGGGTTGCCAAGCTTCTAAGAAATAACGAGTCTATGAAATACCCGCAAATATTTTTTCACCCAATATTGATGATATTTGGTGGTAATGATCGGTACACAAATCCACTTGGCTCCCCAAATTTAGTTCTTCTAGGTTGAAGCGTTCGTCTACAGTAGCAGTTTTTATTTTTAGGTTTCCCTCTGTGCTCTCCTATATAGATAGATGAATTTGGAACGCTAAATCCAACATGGTTTGTAGTAGCTCTTTGAAACTTGACAAAATAAAGGAGTTCTCAGGTTTATCTCTATGGTTTGTTTCCTTTTCAAGTAGCCCTAGGCACAGACTTTGGAAAAGCACTTTCACTGAGAGGGGTTGCCAAGCTTCTAAGCAATAACGAGTTTCCGAAATACCAGCAAATATTTATTCACCTAAACATGATGATACTTTGTGGTAATGATCAGTACACAAATCCCTCTTGGCTCCCCAAATTTTGTTCTTCTAGTTTGAAGCGTTCGTCTATAGTAGCAGTTTTTATATTTAGGTTTTCCTCTGTTCTCTCCAATATAGATAGATGAATTTGGAACTCTAAATCCAACATGGTTTGGAGTAGCTCTTTGAAACTTGACAAAATAAAGTAGTTCTCAGTTTTGACTCTATAATTTGTTTCCTCTTCAAGTAGCCCTAGGCACAGACTGTGGAAAAGCACTTTCATTGAGCGGGGTTGCCAAGATTCTAAGAAATAACGAGTTTCCGAAATACCAGCAAATACTTTTTCACCTAATCTTGATGATACTTGGTTGTAATGATCAGTACACAAATCCCACTTGGCTCACCAAATTGTGTTCTTCTAGGTTGCAGCGTTCGTTTAAAGTAGCAGTTTATATTTTTAGGTTTCCCTTTGTTCTCTCCTATATAGATATATGAATTGGTTCTCTAAATCTAACATGGTTTCTAGTAGCTCTTTGAAACTTGACAAAAAAAGTAGTTCTCAGGTTTGTCTCTATGATTTGTTTCCTCTTCAAGTAGCCCTAAGCAGAGACTGTGGAAAGCACTTTCATTGAAAGGGTTTGCCAAGCTTCCAAGAAATTACGAGTTTCCCAAATACCAGCAAATATTTTTTTACCCAATCTTGATGATACGTGGTGGTAATGACAAGTACACAAATCCCACATGGCTCACCAAATTTTGTGTTTCTTGGTTGCAGCGTTCGTTTACAGTAGCAGTTTATAGTTTTAGGTTTCCCTCTGTTCTCTCCTATATACATAGATGAATTTGGATCTCTAAATCCAACATGGTTTGTAGTAGCTCTTTGGAACTTCACAAAAAAACTAGTTCTCAGTTTTGTCTCTATGGTTTGTTTCCTCTTCAAGTAGCCCTAAGCAGATACTGTGGAAAACCACTTTCATTGAAAGGGGTAGCCACGCTTCCAAGAAATTACGAGTTTTCGAAATACCAGCAAATATTTTTTCACCCAATCTGGATGATATGTGGCGGTAATGACAAGTACACAAATCCCACTTAGCTCAGCAATTTTTTTTTCTTTTAGGTTGAAGCGTTCGTCTACAGTAGCAGTATTTACATTTAGGTTTCACTCTGTTCTCTCCTATATAGATAGATGAATTTGGAACTCTAAATGCAACATGGTTTGTAGTAGCTCTTTGGAACTTGACAAAATAAAGGAGTTCTCCGTTTTGTCTCTATGGTTTGTTTCCTCTTCAAGTAGCCCTAGTCACAGACCGTGGAAAAGCATTTTCATTTGAGGGGTTGCCAAGCTTCCAAGATATTACGAGTTTCCAAAATACCAGAAAATATTTTTTCACCCAATCTTCATGATACGTGGTGGTAATGACAAGTACACAAATCCCACTTGGCTCACCAAATTTGGTTATTCTAGATTGAAACGTTCGTTTACAGTAGCAGTTTTTCATTTTTAGGTTTCACTCTCTTCTCTCCTATATAGATAGATGAATTTGGAACTCTAAATGCAACATGGTTTGTAGTACCTCTTTGAAACTTCATAAAATAAAGGAGTTCTCAGTTTTGTCTCTATGGTTGTTTCCTCTTCAAGTAGCCCTAGGCACAGAATGTGGAAAAGCACTTTCATTGAGAGGATTTCCCCAGCTTCTAAGAAATAACAAGTTTCCGAAATACCAGCAAATATTTTTTCACCCAATCTTCATGATACGTGGTGGTAATGATCAATACACAAATCCCACTTGGCTCACCAAATTTTGTTCTTCTAGGTTGAAGCGTTCGTCTACATTAGCAGTTTTTATATTTACGTTTCACTCAGTACTCTCTTATATAGATAGATGAATTTGGAACTCTAAATCCAACATGGTTTGTAGTAGCTCTTTGAAACTTGACAAAATAAAATAGTTATCAGTTTTGTCTCTATGGTTTGTTTCATCGTCAAGTAGCCCTAGGCACAGACTGTGGAAAAGCACTTTCATTGAGAGGGGTTGACAAGCTTCTAAGAAATAATGAGTTTTCGAAATACCAGCAAATACTTTTTCACCCAATCTTGATGATACGTGGTGGTAATGACAAGTACAAAAATCCCACTTGGCTCACCAAATTTTGTTCTTCTATGTTGAAGCGTTCGTTTACAGTAGCAGTTTGTATTTTTAGGTTTCACTCTGTTCTCTCCTATATAAATAGATAAATTTGGAACTGTAAGTCCAACATGGTTGTAGTAGCTCTTTGAAGCTCGACAAAATAAAGAAGTTCTCAGTTGTGTCTCTATGGTTTGTTTCCTCTTTAAGTAGCCCTAGGCACAGACTGTGGAAAAGCACATTCATTGAGAGGGGTTACCAAGCTTCTAAGAAATAACGAGTTTCCGAAATACCAGCAAATATTTTTTCACCCAATCTTGATGATACTTGGTGGTAAAGATCGGTACACAAATCCCAGTTGGCTCACCAAATTTTTTTCTTCTAGTTTGAAGCGTTCGTTTACAGTAGCAATTTATATTTTTAGGTTTCCCTCTGTTCTCTCCTATATAGATAGATGAATTTGGAATTCTAAATCCAACATGGTTTGTAGTAGCTTTTTGAAACTTGACAAAAAAAAGTAGTTCTCAGTTTTGTCTCTATGGTTTGTTTCCTCTTCATGTAGCCCTAAGAAGAGACTGTGGAAAAGCACTTTCATTCAAAGCGGTTGCCAAGCTTCCAAGAAATTACGAGTTTCCGAATTACCAGCAAATATTTTTTCACCAAATCTTGATGATAGGTGTTGGTAATGATCGGTACACAAATCCCACTTGGCTCACCAAATTTTGTTCTTCTAGGTTGAGGCGTTCGTTTACAGTAGCAATTTTTTTTTTAAGGTTTCACTTTTTTCTCTCATATATTGATAGATGAATTTGGAACTCTAAATCCAACAAGGTTTGTAGTAGCCCTTTGAATCTTGACAGAATAAAGGAGTTCTCAGTTTTGTCACTATGGTTTGTTTCCTCTTCAAGTAGCCGAAGGCACAGACTGTGGAAAAGCATTTTCATTGAGAGGGGTTGCCAAGCTTCTAAGAAATAACGAGTCTATGAAATACCCGCAAATATTTTTTCACCCAATATTGATGATATTTGGTGGTAATGATCGGTACACAAATCCACTTGGCTCCCCAAATTTAGTTCTTCTAGGTTGAAGCGTTCGTCTACAGTAGCAGTTTTTATTTTTAGGTTTCCCTCTGTGCTCTCCTATATAGATAGATGAATTTGGAACGCTAAATCCAACATGGTTTGTAGTAGCTCTTTGAAACTTGACAAAATAAAGGAGTTCTCAGGTTTATCTCTATGGTTTGTTTCCTTTTCAAGTAGCCCTAGGCACAGACTTTGGAAAAGCACTTTCACTGAGAGGGGTTGCCAAGCTTCTAAGCAATAACGAGTTTCCGAAATACCAGCAAATATTTATTCACCTAAACATGATGATACTTTGTGGTAATGATCAGTACACAAATCCCTCTTGGCTCCCCAAATTTTGTTCTTCTAGTTTGAAGCGTTCGTCTATAGTAGCAGTTTTTATATTTAGGTTTTCCTCTGTTCTCTCCAATATAGATAGATGAATTTGGAACTCTAAATCCAACATGGTTTGGAGTAGCTCTTTGAAACTTGACAAAATAAAGTAGTTCTCAGTTTTGACTCTATAATTTGTTTCCTCTTCAAGTAGCCCTAGGCACAGACTGTGGAAAAGCACTTTCATTGAGCGGGGTTGCCAAGATTCTAAGAAATAACGAGTTTCCGAAATACCAGCAAATACTTTTTCACCTAATCTTGATGATACTTGGTTGTAATGATCAGTACACAAATCCCACTTGGCTCACCAAATTGTGTTCTTCTAGGTTGCAGCGTTCGTTTAAAGTAGCAGTTTATATTTTTAGGTTTCCCTTTGTTCTCTCCTATATAGATATATGAATTGGTTCTCTAAATCTAACATGGTTTGTAGTAGCTCTTTGAAACTTGACAAAAAAAGTAGTTCTCAGGTTTGTCTCTATGATTTGTTTCCTCTTCAAGTAGCCCTAAGCAGAGACTGTGGAAAGCACTTTCATTGAAAGGGTTTGCCAAGCTTCCAAGAAATTACGAGTTTCCCAAATACCAGCAAATATTTTTTTACCCAATCTTGATGATACGTGGTGGTAATGACAAGTACACAAATCCCACATGGCTCACCAAATTTTGTGTTTCTTGGTTGCAGCGTTCGTTTACAGTAGCAGTTTATAGTTTTAGGTTTCCCTCTGTTCTCTCCTATATACATAGATGAATTTGGATCTCTAAATCCAACATGGTTTGTAGTAGCTCTTTGGAACTTCACAAAAAAACTAGTTCTCAGTTTTGTCTCTATGGTTTGTTTCCTCTTCAAGTAGCCCTAAGCAGATACTGTGGAAAACCACTTTCATTGAAAGGGGTAGCCACGCTTCCAAGAAATTACGAGTTTTCGAAATACCAGCAAATATTTTTTCACCCAATCTGGATGATATGTGGCGGTAATGACAAGTACACAAATCCCACTTAGCTCAGCAATTTTTTTTTCTTTTAGGTTGAAGCGTTCGTCTACAGTAGCAGTATTTACATTTAGGTTTCACTCTGTTCTCTCCTATATAGATAGATGAATTTGGAACTCTAAATGCAACATGGTTTGTAGTAGCTCTTTGGAACTTGACAAAATAAAGGAGTTCTCCGTTTTGTCTCTATGGTTTGTTTCCTCTTCAAGTAGCCCTAGTCACAGACCGTGGAAAAGCATTTTCATTTGAGGGGTTGCCAAGCTTCCAAGATATTACGAGTTTCCAAAATACCAGAAAATATTTTTTCACCCAATCTTCATGATACGTGGTGGTAATGACAAGTACACAAATCCCACTTGGCTCACCAAATTTGGTTATTCTAGATTGAAACGTTCGTTTACAGTAGCAGTTTTTCATTTTTAGGTTTCACTCTCTTCTCTCCTATATAGATAGATGAATTTGGAACTCTAAATGCAACATGGTTTGTAGTACCTCTTTGAAACTTCATAAAATAAAGGAGTTCTCAGTTTTGTCTCTATGGTTGTTTCCTCTTCAAGTAGCCCTAGGCACAGAATGTGGAAAAGCACTTTCATTGAGAGGATTTCCCCAGCTTCTAAGAAATAACAAGTTTCCGAAATACCAGCAAATATTTTTTCACCCAATCTTCATGATACGTGGTGGTAATGATCAATACACAAATCCACTTGGCTCACCAAATTTTGTTCTTCTAGGTTGAAGCGTTCGTCTACATTAGCAGTTTTTATATTTACGTTTCACTCAGTACTCTCTTATATAGATAGATGAATTTGGAACTCTAAATCCAACATGGTTTGTAGTAGCTCTTTGAAACTTGACAAAATAAAATAGTTCTCAGTTTTGTCTCTATGGTTTGTTTCATCGTCAAGTAGCCCTAGGCACAGACTGTGGAAAAGCACTTTCATTGAGAGGGGTTGACAAGCTTCTAAGAAATAATGAGTTTTCGAAATACCAGCAAATACTTTTTCACCCAATCTTGATGATACGTGGTGGTAATGACAAGTACAAAAATCCCACTTGGCTCACCAAATTTTGTTCTTCTATGTTGAAGCGTTCGTTTACAGTAGCAGTTTGTATTTTTAGGTTTCACTCTGTTCTCTCCTATATAAATAGATAAATTTGGAACTGTAAGTCCAACATGGTTGTAGTAGCTCTTTGAAGCTCGACAAAATAAAGAAGTTCTCAGTTGTGTCTCTATGGTTTGTTTCCTCTTTAAGTAGCCCTAGGCACAGACTGTGGAAAAGCACATTCATTGAGAGGGGTTACCAAGCTTCTAAGAAATAACGAGTTTCCGAAATACCAGCAAATATTTTTTCACCCAATCTTGATGATACTTGGTGGTAAAGATCGGTACACAAATCCCACTTGGCTCACCAAATTTTTTTCTTCTAGTTTGAAGCGTTCGTTTACAGTAGCAATTTATATTTTTAGGTTTCCCTCTGTTCTCTCCTATATAGATAGATGAATTTGGAATTCTAAATCCAACATGGTTTGTAGTAGCTTTTTGAAACTTGACAAAAAAAAGTAGTTCTCAGTTTTGTCTCTATGGTTTGTTTCCTCTTCATGTAGCCCTAAGAAGAGACTGTGGAAAAGCACTTTCATTCAAAGCGGTTGCCAAGCTTCCAAGAAATTACGAGTTTCCGAATTACCAGCAAATATTTTTTCACCAAATCTTGATGATAGGTGTTGGTAATGATCGGTACACAAATCCCACTTGGCTCACCAAATTTTGTTCTTCTAGGTTGAGGCGTTCGTTTACAGTAGCAATTTTTTTTTTAAGGTTTCACTTTTTTCTCTCATATATTGATAGATGAATTTGGAACTCTAAATCCAACAAGGTTTGTAGTAGCCCTTTGAATCTTGACAGAATAAAGGAGTTCTCAGTTTTGTCACTATGGTTTGTTTCCTCTTCAAGTAGCCGAAGGCACAGACTGTGGAAAAGCATTTTCATTGAGAGGGGTTGCCAACCTTCTAAGAAATAACGAGTCTATGAAATACCCGCAAATATTTTTTCACCCAATATTGATGATATTTGGTGGTAATGATCGGTACACAAATCCACTTGGCTCCCCAAATTGTGTTCTTCTAGGTTGAAGTGTTCCTTTACAGTAGCAGTTTATATTTTTAGGGTTCCCTCTGTACTCTCCTATATAGATAGCTGAATTTGGAACTCTAAGTCAAGCATGGTTTGTAGTAGCGTTGAAACTTGAAAAAAAAACTAGTTCTCAGTTTTGTCACTATGATTTGTTTCCTCTTCAAGTAGCCCTAAGCAGAGACTGTGGACAAGCACTTTCATTGAAAGGAGTTGCCAACCTTCCAAGAAATTACGAGTTTCCGAAATACCAGCAAACATTTTTTCACCCAATCTTGTTGATTCGTGGGGGTCATGATCAGTACACCAATCCCACTAGGCTCACCAAATTTTGTCCTTCTAGGTTGAAGTATTCATCTACAGTAGCAGTTTTTATATTTATTTTTCACTCTGTTCTCTCTATATAGATAGTTGAATTTGGAACTCTAAATCCAACATGGTTTGTAGTAGCTTTTTGAAACTTGACAAAATAAAGGAGTTCTCAGTTTTGTCTCTATGGTTTGTTTCCTCTTCAAGTAGCCCTAGGCACAGACCGTAGAAAAGCACTTTCATTGAGAGGGGTTGCCAAGCTTTTAAGAAATAACGAGTTTCCGAAATACCAGCAAATATTTTTTCACCCAATCTTGATGATACTTGGTGGTAAGGACAAGTACACAAATCCCACTTGGCTCACCAAATTTTGTTCTTCTAGGTTGAAGCGTTCGTTTACAGTAGCAGTTTTTATTTTTAGGTTTCACTCTGTTCTCTTTTACATAGATAGATGAATTTGGAACTCTAAATCCAACATGGTTTGTAGTAGCTCTATGAAACTTGACAAAATAAAGGCGTTCTCAGTTTTGTCTCTATAGTTTGTTTCCTCTTCAAGTAGCCCTAGGCACACACTGTGGAAAAGAACTTTCATTGAGAGGGGTTGCCAAGCTTCTAAGAAATAACGAGTTTCCGAAATACCAGCAAATTTTTTTTCACCCAATTTTGATGATACATGGTGGTAATGATCAGAACACCAATCCCACTTGGCTCACCAAATTTTGTTCTTCTAGGTTGAAGCATTCATCTACAGTAGCAGTTTTTATATTTAGGTTTCCCTCTGTTGTCTACTATATAGATAGATGAATTTGGAACTCTAAATCCAACATGGTTTTTAGTAGCTCTTTGAAACTTGACAAAAAAAAGTAGTTCTCAGTTTTGTCTCTATGATTTCTTTCCTCTTCAAGTAGCCCTAAGCAGAGACTGTGGAAAAGCACTATTATTGAAAGGGGTTGCCAAGTTTCCAAGAAATTACGAGTTTTCGAAATACCAGCAAATACTTTTTCACCCAATCTTGATGATAAGTGGTGGTAATGACAAGTACACAAATCCTACTTGACTCACCAAATTTTGTTATTCTCGGTTGAAGCGTTCGTTTACAGTAGCAGTTTTTACTTTTAGGTTTCATTTGTTCTCTCCCATATAGATAGATGAATTTGGAACTCTAAATCCAACATGGTTTGTAGTAGCTCGTTGAAACTTGACAAAATAAAGGAGTTCTCAGTTTTGTCTCTATGATTTGTTTCCTCTTCAAGTAGCCCTAAGCAGAGACTGTGGAAAAGCACTTTCATTGAATGGGGTTGCCAAGCTTCCAAGAAATTACGAGTTTCCGAAATACCTGCAAATATTTTTTCTCCCTATCTTGATGATACTTGGTGTTAATGATCGGTACACAAATCCCACTTCACTCACCAAATTTTGTTCTTCTAGGTTGAAGCGTTCGTTTACAGTAGCAGTTTATATTTTTAGGTTTCACTCTGTTCTCTCCTATATAGATAGATGAACTTGGAACTCTAAATCCAACATGCTTTGTAGTAGCTCTTTGAAACTTGAAAAAATAAAGGAGTTCTCAGTTTTGTGTCTATGATTTGTTTCCTCTTCAATTAGCCCTACTCAGAGACTGTGGAAAAGCACTTTCCTTGAGAGGGGTTGCCAAGTTCTAAGAAATTACGGGATTCTGAAATACCAGCAAATATTTTTTCACCCAATCTTGATGATACAATAAGTGTGGTAATGACAAGTACACCAATCCCACTTGACTCACCAAATTTTTTTCTTCTTGGTTGAAGCGTTGGTCTACAGTAGCAGTTTATATTTTTAGGTTTCCCTCTGTTCTCTCCTATATAGATAGATAAATTTGGAACTCTAAATCCAACATGGTTTGTAGTAGCTCTTTGAAACTTGACAAAATAAAGGAGTTCTCAGTTTTGTCTCTATGATTTGTTTCCTATTCAAGTAGCCCTAAGCAGAGACTGTGGAAAAGCACTTTCATTGAAAGGGGTTGCAAGCTTCCAAGAAATTACGAGTTTCCGAAATACCTGCAAATATTTTTTCACCCAATCTTGATGATACTTGGTGTTAATGATCGGTACACAAATCTCACTTCACTCACCAAATTTTGTTCTTCTAGGTTGAAGCATTCATTTACAGTAGCAGTTTGTATTTTTAGGTTTCACTCTGTTCTCTCTTATATAGATAGATGAATTTGGAACTCTAAATCCAACATGGTTTTTAGTAGCTCTTTGAAACTTGACAAAATAAAGTAGTTCTCAGTTTTGTCTCTATGGTTTGTTTCCTCTTCAGGTAGCCCTAGGCACAGACTGTGGAAAAGCACTTTCATTGAGAGGGGTTTCTAAGCCTCTAAGAAATAATGATTTTTTGAAATATGAGCAAATATATTTTTCACCCAATCTTGATGCACTTGGTGGTAATGATCGGTACAGAAATCCCACTTGACTTACCAAATTTTGTTCTTCGAGTTTGAAGAGTTCGTTTACAGTAGCAGTTTATATTTTTAGGTTTCCCTCTGTTCTCTCTTATATAGATAGCTGAATTTGAAACTCTAAATCCAACATGGTTTGTACTAGCTCTCTGAAACTTGACAAAAAAAGTAGTTCTCAGTTTTGTCTCTATGATTTCTTTCATCTTCAAGTAGCCCTAAACAGAGACTGTGGAAAAGCACTATTGTTCAAAGGGGTTGCCAAGTTTCCAAGAAATTACGAGTTTGTGAAATATCTGCAAATACTTTTGCACCCAATCTTGATGATAAGTGGTGGTAATGACAAGTACACATCCTACTTGGCTCACCAAATTTTGTTATTCTCGGTTGAAGCGTTCGTTTACAGTAGCAGTTATTATTTTTAGGTTTCCCTTTGTTCTCTCCTATATAGATAGATGGATTTGGAACTCTAAATAAAACATGGTTTGTAGTATCTTTTTGAAACTTGACAAAATAATGGAGTTCTCAGTTTTGTCTCAATTGTTTGTTTCCTCTTCATGTAGCCCTAGGCAGAGACTGTGGAAAAGCATTTTCATTGAAAGGGGTTGCCAAGCTTCCAAGAAATTACGAGTTTCCAAAATACCAGCACATATTCTTTCACCCAATCTTCATGAGACTTGGTGGTAATGACAAGTACACAAATCCCACGTGGCTCACCAAATTTTGTTCTTCTAGGTGGAAGCGTTCGTTTACAGTAGCTGTTTTTATTTTTAGGAGTCACTCTGTTCTATCCTATAGAGATAGATGAATTTGGAACTCTAAATCCAACATGGTTTGTAGTAGCTTTTTGAAACTTGACAAAGTAAAAGAGTATTCACTTTTGTCTCTATGGTTTGTTTCCTCTTCAAGTATCCCTAAGCAGAGACTGTGGAAAAGCACTTTAATTGAAAGGGGTTGCCAAGCTTCCAAGAAATTACAAGTTTCCGAAATACCAGCAAATATTTCTTCACCCAATCTTAATGATATGTGGTGGTAATGATCAGTACACAAATCACACTTGGCGCACCAAATTGTGTTCTTCTAGGTGGAAGCGTTCATCTACAGTAGCAGTTTTTATATGTAGGTTTCACTCTGTTCTCTCTTATATAGATAGATGAATTTGGAACTCTAAATCCAACATGGATGTAGTAGCTCTTTGAAACATGACAAAATAATGGAGTTCTCAGTTTTGTCTCTATGGTTTGTTTCCTCTTCAAGTAGTCCTAAGCACAGGCTGTGGAAAAGCACTTTCATTGATAGGGGTTGCAAAGCTTCTAAGAAATAACGAGTTTCCGAAATAGCAGCAAATATTTTTTCTCCCAATCTTGATGATACTTTGTGGTAATGATCAGGACAAAAATCCCACTTGGCTCACCAAATTTTGTTCTTCTAGGTTGAAGCGTTCGTCTACAGTTGCAGTTTTTATATTTAGGTTTCACTTTTTCTCTCCTATAGAGGTAGATGAATTTGGAACTCTAAATCCAACATGGTTTGTAGTAGCTTTTTGAAACTTGACAAAAAAAAGTAGTTCTCAATTTTGTCTCTATGGTTTGTTTCCTCTTCAAGCAGCCCTAGGCAGAGACTGTGGAAAAGCACTTTCATTGAAAGGGGTTTCCAAGTTTCCAAGAAATTACTAGTTTCCAAAATAACCCCACATATTTTTTCACCCAATCTTGATAATACGTGGTGGTAATGACAAGTACACAAATCCCACTTGGCTCACCAAGTTTTGTTCTTCTAGGTTGAAGCGTTCGTTTACAGTAGCAGTTTTTATTTTTAGGTGACACTCTGTTATATCCTAAATAGATAGATGAATTTGGAACTCTAAATCCAACATGGTTTGTAGTAGCTCTTTGAAAATTGACAAAAAAAAAGTAGTTCTCAGTTTTTTCTTTATGGTTTGTTTCCTCTTCAAGTAGCCCTAAGCAGAGACTGTGGAAAAGCACTTTCATTGAAAGGGGTTGCAAAGCTTCCAAGAAATTACGAGTTTCCAAAATACCAGGAAATATTTTTTAACCGAATCTTGATGATACCTGGTGGTAATGACAAGTACACAAATCCTACTTGGCTCACCAAAGTTTGTTCTTGTAGGTTGAAGCGTTCGTTTACTGTAGCAGTTTTTATTTTTAGGTTTCACTCTGTTCTCAAATATATAGATAGATGAATTTGGAACTCTGAATCCAACATGGTTTGTAGTAGCTCTTTGAAACTTGACAAAAAAAAGTAGTTCTCAGTTTTGCGTCTATGTTTTGTTTCCTCTTCAAGTATCCCTAAGCAGAGACTGTGGAAAAGCACTTTAATTGAAAGGGGTTGCCAAGCTTCCAAGAAATTACAAGTTTCCGAAATACCAGCAAATATTTTTTCACCCAATCTTGATGATACGTGGTGGTAATGATCAGTACACAAATCACACTTGGCGCACCAAATTGTGTTCTTCTAGGTGGAAGCGTTCATCTACAGTAGCAGTTTTTATATGTAGGTTTCACTCTGTTCTCTCTTATATAGATAGATGAATTTGGAACTCTAAATCCAACATGGATGTAGTAGCTCTTTGAAACATGACAAAATAATGGAGTTCTCAGTTTTGTCTCTATGGTTTGTTTCCTCTTCAAGTAGTCCTAAGCACAGGCTGTGGAAAAGCACTTTCATTGATAGGGGTTGCCAAGCTTCTAAGAAATAACTAGTTTCCGAAATAGCAGCAAATATTTTTTCTCCCAATCTTGATGATACTTGGTGGTAATGATCAGGACAAAAATCCCACTTGGCTCACCAAATTTTGTTCTTCTAGGTTGAAGCGTTCGTCTACAGTTGCAGTTTTTATATTTAGGTTTCACTTTTTCTCTCCTATAGAGGTAGATGAATTTGGAACTCTAAATCCAACATGGTTTGTAGTAGCTTTTTGAAACTTGACAAAAAAAAGTAGTTCTCAATTTTGTCTCTATGGTTTGTTTCCTCTTCAAGCAGCCCTAGGCAGAATCTGTGGAAAAGCACTTTCATTGAAAGGGGTTTCCAAGTTTCCAAGAAATTACTAGTTTCCAAAATAACCCCACATATTTTTTCACCCAATCTTGATGATACGTGGTGGTAATGACAAGTACACAAATCCCACTTGGCTCACCAAATTTTGTTGTCTAGGTTGAAGCGTTCGTTTACAGTAGCAGTTTTTATTTTTAGGTGTCACTCTGTTCTATCCTAAATAGATAGATGAATTTGGAACTCTAAATCCAACATGGTTTGTAGTAGCTCTTTGAAAATTGACAAAAAAAAGTAGTTCTCAGTTTTTTCTCTATGGTTTGTTTCCTCTTCAAGTAGCCTTAAGCAGAGACTGTGGAAAAGCACTTTCATTGAAAGGGGTTGCAAAGCTTCCAAGAAATTACGAGTTTCCAAAATACCAGGAAATATTTTTAAACCTAATCTTGATGATACGTGGTGGTAATGACAAGTCCACAAATCCTACTTGGCTCACCAAAGTTTGTTCTTCTAGGTTGAAGCGTTCGTTCACTGTAGCAGTTTTTAGTTTTAGGTTTCACTCTGTTCTCAAATATATAGATAGATGAATTTGGAACTCTAAATCCAACATGGTTTGTAGTAGCTCTTTGAAACTTGACAAAATAAAGTAGTTCTCAGTTTTGTCTCTATGTTTTGTTTCCTCTTCAAGTATCTCTAAGCAGAGACTGTGGAAAAGCACTTTAATTGAAAGGGGTTGCCAAGCTTCCAAGAAATTACAAGTTTCCGAAATACCAGCAAATATTTTTTCACCCAATCTTGATGATACGTGGTGGTAATGATCAGTACACAAATCACACTTGGCGCACCAAATTGTGTTCTTCTAGGTGGAAGCGTTCATCTACAGTAGCAGTTTTTATATGTAGGTTTCACTCTGTTCTCTCTTATATAGATAGATGAATTTTGAACTCTAAATCCAACATGGATGTAGTAGCTCTTTGAAACATGACAAAATAAAGGAGTTCTCAGTTTTGTCTCTATGGTTTGTTTCCTCTTCAAGTAGCCCTAAGCACAGGCTGTGGAAAAGCACTTTCATTGAGAGGGGTTGCCAAGCTTCTAAGAAATAACGAGTTTCCGAAATAGCAGCAAATATTTTTTCACCCAATCTTGATGATACTCGGTGGTAATGATAAGTAAACAAATCCCACTTGGCTCACCAAATTTTGTTCTTCTAGGTTGAAGCGTTCGTCTATAGTAGCAGTTTTTATATTTAGGTTTCCCTCTGTTCCCTCCTATAAAGATATATGAATTTGGAACTCTAAATCCAACATGGTTTGTAGTAGCTCTTTGAAACTTGACAAAAAAAAAGCATTTCTCAGTTTTGTCTCGATGGTTTCTTTCCTCTTCAAGTAGCCCTAAGAATACACTGTGGAAAAACACTTTAATTGAAAGGGGTTGCCAAGCTTCGAAGAAATTACGAGTTTCTGAAATACCAGCAAATATTTTTTCACCCAATCTTGATGATACTTGGTGGTAATGATCAGTACATAAATCCCACTTGGCTCACCAAATTTTGTTCTTCTAGTTTAAAGCATTCGTCTACAGTAGCAGTTTTTATTTTTAGGTTTTCCTCTCTGCTCTCCTATATAGATAGATGTATTTGGAACTCTAAAGCCAACATGGTTTTTAGTAGCTCTTTGAAACTTGACAAAATAAAGGAGTTCTCAGTTTTTTCTCTATGGTTTGTTTCCTCTTCAAGTAGCCCTAAGCAGAGACTGTGGAAAAGCACTTTCATTGAAAGGGGTTGCAAAGCTTCCAAGAAATTACGAGTTTCCAAAATACCAGGAAATATTTTTTCACCCAACCTTGATGATACGTGGTGGTAATGACAAGTACACAAATCCTACTTAGCTCACCAAATGTTGTTCTTCTAGGTTGAAGCGTTCGTTTACAGTAGCAGTTTTTATTTTTATGTTTCACTCTGTTCTCAAATATATAGATAGGTGAATTTGGAACTCTAAATCCAACATGGTTTGTAGTAGCTCTTTGAAACTTGACAAAATAAAGTAGCTCTCAGTTTTGTCTCTATGGTTTGTTTCCTCTTCAAGTAGCCCTAAGAAGAGACTGTGGAAAAGCACTTTCATTGAAAGGGGTTGCCAAGCTTCAAAGAAATTACCAGTTTCCAAAATACCAGCAAATATTTTTTCACCGAATGTTGATGATACATGGTGGTAATGATCAGTACGCAAATCTCACTTGGCTCACCAAATTGTGTTCTTGTAGTATTGAAGCGTTCATCTACAGTAGCAGTTTTTATATGTAGGTTTCACTCTGTTCTCTCTTATATAGATAGATGAATTTGGAACACTAAATCCAACATGGATGTAGTAGGTCTTTGAAACATGACAAAATAAAGGAGTTCTCAGTTTTGTCTCTATGGTTTGTTTCCTCTTCAAGTAGCCCTAAGCACAGGCTGTGGAAAAGCACTTTCATTGAGAGGGGTTGCCAAGCTTCTAAGAAATAACGAGTTTCCGAAATAGCAGCAAATATTTTTTCACCCAATCTTGATGATACTCGGTGGTAATGATAAGTAAACAAATCCCACTTGGCTCACCAAATTTTGTTCTTCTAGGTTGAAGCGTTCGTCTATAGTAGCAGTTTTTATATTTAGGTTTCCCTCTGTTCCCTCCTATAAAGATATATGAATTTGGAACTCTAAATCCAACATGGTTTGTAGTAGCTCTTTGAAACTTGACAAAAAAAAAAAGCATTTCTCAGTTTTGTCTCTATGGTTTCTTTCCTCTTCAAGTAGCCCTAAGAATAGACTGTGGAAAAGCACTTTAATTGAAAGGGGTTGCCAAGCTTCGAAGAAATTACGAGTTTCCGAAATACCAGCAAATATTTTTTCACCCAATCTTGATGATACGTGGTGGTAATGATCAGGACAAAAATCCCACTTGGCTCACCAAATTTTGTTCTTCTATGTTGAAGCGTTCGTCTACAGTAGCAGTTTTTATATTTAGGTTTCCCTTTTTCTCTTCTATAGAGGTAGATGAATTTGGAACTCTAAATCCAACATGGTTTGTAGTAGCTTTTTGAAACTTGACAAAAAAAAGTAGTTCTCAATTTTGTCTCTATGGTTTGTTTCCTCTTCAAGCAGCCCTAGGCAGAGACTGTGGAAAAGCACTTTCATTGAAAGGGGTTTCCAAGCTTCCAAGAAATTATGAGTTTCCAAAATAACCCCACATATTTTTTCACCCAATCTTGATGATACGTGGTGGTAATGACAAGTACACAAATCCCACTTGGCTCACCAAATTTTGTTCTTCTAGGTTGAAGCGTTCGTTTACAGTAGCAGTTTTTATTTTTAGGTGTCACTCTGTTCTATCCTAAATAGATAGATGAATTTGGAACTCTAAATCCAACATGGTTTGTAGTAGCTCTTTGAAAATTGACAAAAAAAAGTAGTTCTCAGTTTTTTCTCTATGATTTGTTTCCTCTTCAAGTAGCCCTAAGCAGAGACTGTGGAAAAGCACTTTCATTGAAAGGGGTTGCAAAGCTTCCAAGAAATTACGAGTTTCCAAAATACCAGGAAATATTTTTTCACCCAACCTTGATGATACGTGGTGGTAATGACAAGTACACAAATCCTGCTTAGCTCACCAAATTTTGTTCTTCTAGGTTGAAGCGTTCGTTTACAGTAGCAGTTTTTATTTTTATGTTTCACTCTGTTCTCAAATATATACATAGATGAATTTGGAACTCTAAATCCAACATGGTTTGTAGTAGCTCTTTGAAACTTGACAAAAAAAAAGCATTTCTCAGTTTTGTCTCTATGATTTGTTTCCTCTTCAAGTAGCAATAAGCAGAGACTGTGGAAAAGCACTTTCATTGAAAGGGGTTGCCAAGCTTCCAAGAAATTACGAGTTTCTGAAATACCAGCAAATATTTTTTCACCCAATCTTCATGATACTTGGTGGTAATGATCAGTACACAAATCCCACTTTGCTCACCAAATTTTGTTCTTCTAGTTTAAAGCATTCGTCTACAGTAGCAGTTTTTATTTTTAGGTTTTCCTCTCTGCTCTCCTATATAGATAGATGTATTTGGAACTCTAAACCCAACATGGTTTTTAGTAGCTCTTTGAAACTTGACAAAATAAAGGAGTTCTCAGTTTTTTCTCTATGGTTTGTTTCCTCTTCAAGTAGCCCTAAGCAGAGACTGTGGAAAAGCACTTTCATTGAAAGGGGTTGCAAAGCTTCCAAGAAATTACGAGTTTCCAAAATACCAGGAAATATTTTTTCACCCAACCTTGATGATACGTGGTGGTAATGACAAGTACACAAATCCTGCTTAGCTCACCAAATTTTGTTCTTCTAGGTTGAAGCGTTCGTTTACAGTAGCAGTTTTTATTTTTATGTTTCACTCTGTTCTCAAATATATACATAGATGAATTTGGAACTCTAAATCCAACATGGTTTTTAGTAGCTCTTTGAAACTTGACAAAAAAAAAGCATTTCTCAGTTTTGTCTCTATGATTTGTTTCCTCTTCAAGTAGCAATAAGCAGAGACTGTGGAAAAGCACTTTCATTGAAAGGGGTTGCCAAGCTTCCAAGAAATTACGAGTTTCTGAAATACCAGCAAATATTTTTTCACCCAATCTTCATGATACTTGGTGGTAATGATCAGTACACAAATCCCACTTTGCTCACCAAATTTTGTTCTTCTAGTTTAAAGCATTCGTCTACAGTAGCAGTTTTTATTTTTAGGTTTTCCTCTCTGCTCTCCTATATAGATAGATGTATTTGGAACTCTAAACCCAACATGGTTTTTAGTAGCTCTTTGAAACTTGACAAAATAAAGGAGTTCTCAGTTTTTTCTCTATGGTTTGTTTCCTCTTCAAGTAGCCCTAAGCAGAGACTGTGGAAAAGCACTTTCATTGAAAGGGGTTGCAAAGCTTCCAAGAAATTACGAGTTTACAAAATACCAGGAAAGGGGGACCCAACATGGCTGCCGGCAAGGAAGCAGCACTTTCAATGCCTCCGCAGGAACGGGAGCAGAGAGGACCATTAATTCACCTGCATACGGCCTGCTGAGGACTTCTAGCAAAATTCCGCAGAAAGGAGACCTGCCGGGAACTAGTAAGTCTATTAGAGGGGTCACTTTGTCCCAGACGAGTGAATCTCAGCTAGTGAAACTCAGCAGGAACTCACTGCCAACGCTGAACTCCCGCTGCTGCCCACACTTTGCAGTGTACTTACAAACGGCCACAGCCTGCTTGGGCCCCAGCCGGCCTAGCGCAGAGGCGGCTCGGCGCTGCAAAGGACCACCCCCCCCATCACCCCCTCCCCCCGCCGGCTCGGCGCTGTGAACAACGACCCCCACCCCCCACCCCTGCCCCGCCGCGCTCGTGTAAACAGCTCCTACTGGGGCGCAGTCCCGCCGGCCCAGCCGAAAAACCACTGCTCACACATTGCAGCGAGCATAGGGAAGGCTGGGTCCTGCCTTCCCAGCTCTGTGAGCCGCCTTTGGCGGTTCGGCACTGGAAACAACCACCCCAACCCCCAACCCCGCGCTCGTATGGACAGTCCCCGCCTGCCGGGCGCTGCTAAAAGCCCGCCCGCCCAGCTATTGCACGGGGGAATCAGGAGTGGCGCGGGACACGCGGCGCGGAATTCCGGCTACCGCTATCACCAGTGCTGACAACTGAGGTCTCTTGCACCAGCTTCCAGGGGCGTGGCTACCAGAGGGCAAGCAAATTCGCTGGGGGTTCTCAGCCCCAAGCTCTACAAACTTAGGGTCCAAGGGAATGGCAAACAGGGAGAATGTGCCCAGGCGTTCTTGAAAACAGGGCTCACAGGAGCAGCAGAGTTGGCGTGTAGCCAATATTGTGGTGAGCATCACCGGTGCACTCAGGATTAGAGACCCGCCCAGTCCAGGAGGAAGAGCTGCTGCAGAGTGACTGGCTCCCGCCTACTGAGAGGAGAAGCGTGGCCCGGTGGGCACAGCTCCACCTACTGGAAGAATAGGGAATCGAACTCTAAGACTGCATGTTTTTTTTTTTTTTTTTTTCTCTTTTCTCTGGTCTCCTGTTTTATTCACACTATGGACGATCTCTCTCATACCAGAATTGTAGTTAACAATCTGAATTGAAGAGTCTAAAAGACTGCATGTATTAAAAATTTTTTAATTTTTTTTTATTGGTTTTGTTTTGTTTTTGTTGTTGCTTTCCCCAAAATTTTTTTAATTCATTTTATCTTATTTTTTAATACTAATTTTCATTTTTATTATTGCAATTATGATTTCTTTTTAATTCTTTTTAATTTTCTGTTTCCTTTCTCTCTCTCTTCTTTTCTTCTGTCTTTGCATTTATTTCCAATTCTCATATTCCCCCTTCCTTGAATTCTGCCTGCTTACTCTCATTCTCTTTGGTGACTTATTCCCTCCCCCTATAATACCTTTCCTCCCAAGCAGCAAATAAATTTATAGGAGTAATCAACAACTCAGTAGTCAAACAGAACAAGAAGCAATATGAAAAAGCAAGGAAGGAAAGGAGTACAAACAATGCAGGAAGGCCTAAATATCCAGGAGAATATAGATTCATCAGAAAAATGGTCATATAAAGACCTCAAGGAATACCTTAGACAGATGGAATGGAACCTTAAAGAGGATACGAGACAGCAAATTCAAGCAGCAAAAGAACACATTGAGAACGAATTACAAAAACAGATAAAAGAAGAAGTTAAGCATCTTTATCAGGAGATAGAGATTATAAAAAAGAATCAGACAATAATCTTAGAAATGAAGGAACTTATAAACCAAATTAAAAACTCAAATGAGAGTATCACTAACAGAGTGGAGCAAGTAGAAGCCAGAACATCAGATAATGAAGACAAAATATATCATCTTGAAAAGAGTCTAGCCAACTCTGATAGGCTGGTTAAAAATCACGAGAGAAGCATCCAAGAGATATGTGATAACATTAAAAAACCAAATTTAAGAGTGATCGGGATAGAGGAAGGCACAGAGATTCAAACCAAGGGAATGTGTAATCTACTACATGAAATAATTACAGAAAACTTTCCAGAAATAAAAAAGGAAACAGATATACAAATTGTAGATGCATACAGAACACCGAGCATACAAAATCAAAGTAGACCAACGCCAAGACACATTGTTATGAAGATATCCAATATACAGAACAAAGAGAAAATATTAAAAGCTACAAGAGAAAGGAGGCAGATTACATTCAGGGGTAAACCAATAAGGTTAACAGCGGATTTTTCATCTCAGACACTGAAAGCGAGAAGATCCTGGAACAACGTATTTCAAACACTGAAAGACAATGGATGCCAACCAAGAATTCTGTATCCAGCAAAATTAAGCTTCAGGTACGACAATGAAATAAAAATCTTTCATGATAAACAAAAGCTAAAAGAATTTGCAGCCAGAAAACCAGCATTGCAGAATATCTTGAGCGAAACACTACATGAGGAAGAAATGAGAAACAATAACCAAAGCCAACAGTGGGAAGTGCCCCAGTAAAGACTGACGGAGGGGGGAAAGCTAATCATGGAGAAATAAACAAAATTAAAAAAAAAAAAGAGAGAGACAAATAATCAAACATGGATGGAAGTACAAACCATATAGCAATAGTAACTCTAAACATTAATGGTTTAAACTCTCCAATAAAGCGACATAGACTGGTAACATGGATTAAAAAAACAAATCCAACAATATGCTGCCTCCAGGAGACACATCTGACAGGAAAAGACATACACAGGCTGAAGGTGAAAGGTTGGGAAAAAATATACCATGCACACGGTCCTCGCAAACAAGCAGGTGTGGCCATCCTCATATCGAACAAAATCGACTTCAAGACTAAGTTAATCCAAAGGGATAAGGAAGGCCATTATATACTGTTAAAAGGAACCATTCACCAACAAGACATAACGATTATCAATATTTATTCACCAAATAATGGTGCTGCGACGTTCATAAAACAAATTCTCCTCAAGTTCAAGAATCAAATAGACCACAATACAATAATTATGGGTGACTTCAACACACCTCTCTCACCATTGGACAGATCCTCCAAACAAAAGTTGAATAAAGAAACTATAGATCTAAATAACACAATCAATAACCTAGACTTAACTGACTTATATAGAATATATCAACCATCATCAAGTGGATATACTTTTTTCTCAGCAGCACATGGATCCTTCTCAAAAATAGACCATATATTATGCCATAGGGCAAACCTCAGTAAATATAAAGGGGTGGAGATAATACCATGCATTTTATCTGATCATAATGGAATGAAACTGGAAATCAATGATAAAAGAAGGATGAGAAAATCCTATATCACATGGAAAATGAACAATATGTTACTGAATGATCAATGGGTTACAGAAGACATAAAGGAGGAAATCAAAAAATTCTTAGAGATAAATGAAAATACAGACACAACTTATCGGAATCTATGGGACACAATGAAAGCAGTTTTAAGAGGGAAATTCATCGCCTGGAGGTCATTCCTCAAAAAAAAGAAAAACCAACAAATAAATGAGCTCACACTTCATCTCAAAGCCCTGGAAAAGGAAGAACAAAACAACAGCAAATGCAGCAGAAGGCAAGAAATAATTAAAATCAGAGCGGAAATCAACGAAATTGAAACAAAAGAAACTATTGAAAAAATCAACAAAACTAAAAGTTGGTTCTTCGAAAAAATAAACAAGATTGATAGACCCTTAGCCATGCTAACGAAGAGAAGAAGA
Source organism: Callospermophilus lateralis (assembly GCF_048772815.1). Classification (NCBI taxonomy): domain Eukaryota; kingdom Metazoa; phylum Chordata; class Mammalia; order Rodentia; family Sciuridae; genus Callospermophilus; species Callospermophilus lateralis. The sequence goes on along the minus strand of NW_027513122.1, from coordinate 167,100 downwards.
GAGAGAACTCAAATTACTAACATACGGGATGAAAAAGGCAATATCACAACAGATGCTACAGAAATACAGAAGACAATTAGAAATTATTTTGAAAACCTATATTCCAATAAAATAGAAGATAGTGAAGACATCGATAAATTTCTTAAGACATATGATTTGCCCAGACTGAGTCAGGAGGATACACACAATTTGAACAGACCAATATCAATGGAGGAAATTGAAGAAGCAATCAAGAGACTCCCCACCAAGAAAAGCCCAGGACCGGATGGGTATACAGCGGAGTTTTACAAAACTTTTAAAGAAGAATTAATACCAATACTTTTCAAGTTATTTCAGAAAATAGAAAAAGAGGGAGCTCTTCCAAATCATTCTATGAGGCCAACATCACGTTGATTCCGAAACCAGACAAAGACACCTCAAAGAAAGAAAATTACAGACCAATATCCCTGATGAACCTAGATGCAAAAATCCTCAATAAAATTCTGGCGAATCGGATACAAAGGCACATCAAAAAAATTGTGCACCATGATCAAGTAGGATTCATCCCTGGGATGCAAGGATGGTTCAATATACGGAAATCAATAAATGTTATTCACCACATCAATAGACTTAAAGATAAGAACCATATGATCATCTCGATAGACGCAGAAAAAGCATTCGACAAAATACAGCATCCCTTTATGTTCAAAACATTAGAAAAACTAGGGATAACAGGAAATTACCTTGACATTGTAAAAGCTATCTATGCTAAGCCTCAGGCTAGCATCATTCTGAATGGAGAAAAATTGAAGGCATTCCCTCTAAAATCTGGAACAAGACAGGGATGCCCTCTATCACCACTTCTATTCAATATAGTTCTCGAAACACTGGCCAGAGCAATTAGACAGACAAAAGAAATTAAAGGCATAAAAATTGGAAAAGAAGAACTTAAATTATCATTATTTGCGGATGACATGATTTTATACCTAGAAGACCCAAAAGGGTCTACAAAAAAACTACTAGAACTAATAAATGAATTCAGCAAAGTAGCAGGATATAAAATCAACACGCATAAATCAAAGGCATTCCTGTATATCAGCAACAAAACTTCTGAAATGGAAATGAGGAAGACCACTCCATTCACAATATCCTCAAAAAAAATAAAATACTTGGGAATCAACCTAACAAAAGAGGTGAAAGACTTATACAATGAAAACTACAGAACCCTAAAGAGAGAAGTAGAAGAAGATCTTAGAAGATGGAAAAATATACCCTGTTCATGGATAGGCAGAACTAACATCATCAAAATGGCGATATTACCAAAAGTTCTATATAGGTTTAATGCAATGCCAATCAAAATCCCAAAGGCATTGCTTGTAGAAATAGATAAAGCAATCATGAAATTCATATGGAAAAATAAAAGACCCAGAATAGCAAAAGCAATTCTAAGCAGGAAGTGCGAATCAGGCGGTATAGCGATACCAGATTTCAAACTATATTACAGAGCAATAGTAACAAAGACAGCATGGTACTGGTACCAAAACAGGCGGGTGGACCAATGGTACAGAATAGAGGACACAGAGACCAATCCACAAAGTTACAACTATCTTATATTTGATAAAGGGGCTAAAAACATGCAATGGAGGAAGGATAGCATCTTCAACAAATGGTGTTGGGAAAACTGGAAATCCATATGCAACAAAATGAAACTGAACCCCCTCCTCTCACCATGCACAAAAGTTAACTCAAAATGGATCAAAGACCTTGATATCAAATCAGAGACTCTGCGTCTGATAGAAGAAAGAGTTGGCTACGATCTACATATAGTGGGGTCGGGCTCCTATTCCTTAATAGGACACCCATAGCACAAGAGTTAATAGCAAGAATCAACAAATGGGACTTACTCAAACTAAAAAGTTTTTTCACAGCAAGAGAAACAATAAGAGAAGTAAATAGGGAGCCTACATCATGGGAACAAATATTTACTCCTCACACATCAGATAGAGCCCTAATATCAAGAATATACAAAGAACTCAAAAAATTAGACAACAAGATAACAAATAACCCAATCAACAAATGGGCCAAGGACCTGAACAGAAACTTCTCAGAGGAGGACATACAATCAATCAACAAGTACATGAAAAAATGCTCATCATCTCTAGCAGTCAGAGAAATGCAAATCAAAACCACCCTAAGATACCATCTCACTCCAGTAAGATTGGCAGCCATTATGAAATCAAACAACAACAAGTGCTGGCGAGGATGTGGGGAAAAGGGTTCTCTTGTACATTGCTGGTGGGGCTGCAAATTGGTGCGACCAATTTGGAAAGCAGTATGGAGATTCCTGGGAAAGCTGGGAATGGAACCACCATTTGACCCAGCTATTGCCCTTCTCGGACTATTCCCTGAAGACCTTAAAAGAGCGTATTACAGGGATACTGCCACATCGATGTTCATAGCAGCACAATTTACAATAGCTAGATTGTGGAACCAACCCAGATGCCCTTCAATGGATGAATGGATTAAAAAAATGTGGCATCTATACACCATGGAGTATTACGCAGCACTAAAAAATGACAAAATCTTGGAATTTGCAGGGAAATGGATGGCACTAGAGCAGATTATGCTTAGTGAAGCTAGCCAATCCCTAAAAAACAAATACCAAATGTCATCTTTGATATAATGAGAGCAACTAAGAATAAAGCAGGGAGGAAGAGCAGGAAGAAAAGATTAACATTAAACAGAGACATGAGGTGGGAGGGAAAGGGAGAGAAAAGGGGAATTGCATGGAAACGGAGGGAGACCCTCATTGTTATACTAAATTACATATAAGAGGTTGTAAGTGGAATGGGAAAATAAACAAGGTGAGAAATGAATTACAGTAGAAGGGGTAGAGAGAGAAGATGGGAGGGGAGGGGAGGGGGGATAGTAGAGGATAGGAAAGGTAGCAGAATACAACAGTTACTGTTATGGTATTATGTAAAAATGTGGATGTGTAACCCATGTGATTCTGCAATCTGTACTTGGGGTTTAAAAGGGAGTTCATAACTCACTTGAAGCTAATGTATGCTAATGTATGAAATATGATATGTCAAGAGCTTTGTAGGGTTTTGAAAAACCAATAAAAAAAAAATAAAAAACAAAAAAACAAAACAAAAAAAAAAAAAACAAAATACCAGGAAATATTTTTTCTCCCAACCTTGATGATACGTGGTGGTAATGACAAGTACACAAATCCTACTTAGCTCACCAAATGTTGTTCTTCTAGGTTGAAGCGTTCGTTTACAGTAGCAGTTTTTATTTTTATGTTTCACTCTGTTCTCAAATATATAGATAGATGAATTTGGAACTCTAAATCCAACATGGTTTGTAGTAGCTCTTTGAAACTTGACAAAATAAAGTAGCTCTCAGTTTTGTCTCTATGGTTTGTTTCCTCTTCAAGTAGCCCTAAGAAGAGACTGTGGAAAAGCACTTTCATTGAAAGGGGTTGCCAAGCTTCAAAGAAATTACGAGTTTCCAAAATACCAGCAAATATTTTTTCACCCAATGTTGATGATACATGGTGGTAATGATCAGTACGCAAATCTCACTTGGCTCACCAAATTGTGTTCTTGTAGTATTGAAGCGTTCATCTACAGTAGCAGTTTTTATATGTAGGTTTCACTCTGTTCTCTCTTATATAGATAGATGAATTTGGAACACTAAATCCAACATGGATGTAGTAGGTCTTTGAAACATGACAAAATAAAGGAGTTCTCAGTTTTGTCTCTATGGTTTGTTTCCTCTTCAAGTAGCCCTAAGCACAGGCTGTGGAAAAGCACTTTCATTGAGAGGGGTTGCCAAGCTTCTAAGAAATAACGAGTTTCCGAAATACCAGCAAATATTTTTTCACCCAATCTTGATGATACTCGGTGGTAATGATAAGTAAACAAATCCCACTTGGCTCACCAAATTTTGTTCTTCTAGGTTGAAGCGTTCGTCTATAGTAGCAGTTTTTATATTTAGGTTTCCCTCTGTTCCCTCCTATATAGATAGATGAATTTGGAACTCTAAATCCAACATGGTTTGTAGTAGCTCTTTGAAACTTGACAAAAAAAAAAGCATTTCTCAGTTTTCTCTCTATGGTTTCTTTCCTCTTCAAGTAGCCCTAAGAATAGACTGTGGAAAAGCACTTTAATTGAAAGGGGTTGCCAAGCTTCGAAGAAATTACGAGTTTCCGAAATACCAGCAAATATTTTTTCACCCAATCTTGATGATACGTGGTGGTAATGATCAGGACAAAAATCCCACTTGGCTCACCAAATTTTGTTCTTCTATGTTGAAGCGTTCGTCTACAGTAGCAGTTTTTATATTTAGGTTTCCCTTTTTCTCTCCTATAGAGGTAGATGAATTTGGAACTCTAAATCCAACATGGTTTGTAGTAGCTTTTTGAAACTTGACAAAAAAAAGTAGTTCTCAATTTTGTCTCTATGGTTTGTTTCCTCTTCAAGCAGCCCTAGGCAGAGACTGTGGAAAAGCACTTTCATTGAAAGGGGTTTCCAAGCTTCCAAGAAATTAAGAGTTTCCAAAATAACCCCACATATTTTTTCACCCAATCTTGATGATACGTGGTGGTAATGACAAGTACACAAATCCCACTTGGCTCACCAAATTTTGTTCTTCTAGGTTGAAGCGTTCGTTTACAGTAGCAGTTTTTATTTTTAGGTGTCACTCTGTTCTATCCTAAATAGATAGATGAATTTGGAACTCTAAATCCAACATGGTTTGTAGTAGCTCTTTGAAAATTGACAAAAAAAAAGTAGTTCTCAGTTTTTTCTCTATGGTTTGTTTCCTCTTCAAGTAGCCCTAAGCAGAGACTGTGGAAAAGCACTTTCATTGAAAGGGGTTGCAAAGCTTCCAAGAAATTACGAGTTTCCAAAATACCAGGAAATATTTTTTCACCCAACCTTGATGATACGTGGTGGTAATGACAAGTACACAAATCCTACTTAGCTCACCAAATTTTGTTCTTCTAGGTTGAAGCGTTCGTTTACAGTAGCAGTTTTTATTTTTATGTTTCACTCTGTTCTCAAATATATACATAGATGAATTTGGAACTCTAAATCCAACATGGTTTGTAGTAGCTCTTTGAAAATTGACAAAAAAAAGTAGTTCTCAGTTTTTTCTCTATCGTTTGTTTCCTCTTCAAGTAGCCCTAAGCAGAGACTGTGGAAAAGCACTTTCATTGAAAGGGGTTGCAAAGCTTCCAAGAAATTACGAGTTTCCAAAATACCAGGAAATATTTTTTCACCCAACCTTGATGATACGTGGTGGTAATGACAAGTACACAAATCCTACTTAGCTCACCAAATTTTGTTCTTCTAGGTTGAAGCGTTCGTTCACAGTAGCAGTTTTTATTTTTATGTTTCACTCTGTTCTCAAATATATACATAGATGAATTTGGAACTCTAAATCCAACATGGTTTGTAGTAGCTCTTTGAAACTTGACAAAAAAAAAAAAGCATTTCTCAGTTTTGTCTCTATGATTTGTTTCCTCTTCAAGTAGCAATAAGCAGAGACTGTGGAAAAGCACTTTCATTGAAAGGGGTTGCCAAGCTTCCAAGAAATTACGAGTTTCTGAAATACCAGCAAATATTTTTTCACCCAATCTTCATGATACTTGGTGGTAATGATCAGTACACAAATCCCACTTGGCTCACCAAATTTTGTTCTTCTAGTTTAAAGCATTCGTCTACAGTAGCAGTTTTTATTTTTAGGTTTTCCTCTCTGCTCTCCTATATAGATAGATGTATTTGGAACTCTAAACCCAACATGGTTTTTAGTAGCTCTTTGAAACTTGACAAAATAAAGGAGTTCTCAGTTTATTCTCAATGGTTTGTTTCCTCTTCAAGTAGCCCTAAGCAGAGACTGTGGAAAAGCACTTTCATTGAAAGGGGTTGCAAAGCTTCCAAGAAATTACGAGTTTCCAAAATACCAGGAAATATTTTTTCACCCAACCTTGATGATACGTGGTGGTAATGACAAGTACACAAATCCTACTTGGCTCACCAAATTTTGTTCTTCTAGGTTGAAGCGTTCGTTTACAGTAGCAGTTTTTATTTTTATGTTTCACTCTGTTCTCAAATATATAGATAGATGAATTTGGAACTCTAAATCCAACATGGTTTGTAGTAGCTCTTTGAAACTTGACAAAATAAAGTAGCTCTCAGTTTTGTCTCTATGGTTTGTTTCCTCTTCAAGTAGCCCTAAGAAGAGACTGTGGAAAAGCACTTTCATTGAAAGGGGTTGCCAAGCTTCCAAGAAATTACGAGTTTCCAAAATACCAGCAAATATTTTTTCACCCAATCTTGATGATACGTGGTGGTAATGATCAGTACACAAATCTCACTTGGCTCACCAAATTGTGTTCTTCTAGGTTGAAGCGTTCATTTACAGTAGCAGTTTTTGTATGTAGGTTTCACTCTGTTCTCTCTTATATTGATAGATGAATTTGGAACTCTAAATCCAAAATGGTTTGTAATATCGCTTTGAAACTTGACAAAATAAAGGAGTTCTCAGTTTTGTCTCTATGGTTTGTTTCCTCTTCAAGTAGCCGTAGGCACAGACTGTGGAAAAGCATTACATTGAGAGGGTTTGCCAAGCTTCTAAGAAATAACGAGTTTCCGAAATAGCAGCAAATATTTTTTCACCCAGTCTTGATGATACTTGGTCTTAATGATCAGTACACAAATCCCACATGGCTCACCAAATTTTGTTCTTCTAGGTTGAAGCGTTCGTTTAGAGTAGCAGTTTTTATATTTAGGTTTCCCTCTGTGCTCTCCTACATAGATAGATGAATTTGGAACCCTAAATCCAACATGGTTTGTAGTAGCTTTTTGAAACTTGACAAAATAAAGGAGTTCTCAGTTTTCTCTCAATGATTTGTTTCCTCTTCAACTAGCCATAGGCATAGACTTTGGAAAAGCACTTTCATTGAGAGGGGTTGCCAAGGTTCAAAGAAATAACGAGTTTCCGAAATACCAGCAAATATTTTTTCACCCAATTTTATGATACTTGGTGGTAATGATCAGCACAGAAATCCCACTTGTCTCACCAAATTTTGTTCTTCTAGGTTGAAGTGTTCGTATACAGTATCAGTTTTTATATTTAAGTTTCCCACTGTTCTCTTCTATATAGATAGATGAATTTGGAACTCTAAATCTAACATGGTTTGTAGTAGCTCTTTGAAACTAGACAAAATAAAGGAGTTGTCAGTTTTGTCTCTATGGTTTGTTTCCTCTTCAAGTAGCCCTAGGCACAGACTGTGGAAAAGAACTTTCATTGAGAGGGGTTGTGAATCTTCTAAGAAATAACGGTTTTCCGAAACACCAGCAAATATTTTTTCAACCAATCTTGATGATACTTGGTGGTAATGATAAGTACACCAATCCCACTTTGCTCACCAAAATTTGTTCTTTAAGGTTGAAGCGTTCGTCTACCGTAGCAGTTTTTATATTTAGCTTTCTCTCTGTTCTCTCCTATATAGATAAATGAATTTGGACCACTAAATCCAACATGGTTTGTAGTAGCTCTTTGAAACTTGACAAAGTAAAAGAGTTCTCAGTTTTGTCTCTATGGTTTGTTTCCTCTTCAAGTAGCAGTAGGCACAGACTGTTGAAAAGCATTTTCATTGAGAGGGTGTGCCAAGCTTCTAAGAAATAACTAGTTTCCGAAATACCAGCAAATATTTTTTCACCGAATCATGATGATACTTGGTGGTAATGATCAGGACACAAATCCCACTTGGCTCACCAAATTTTGTTCTTCTAGGTTGAAGTGTTCGTCTACAGTAGCAGTTTTTATATTTAGGTTTCCCTCTGTTCTCTCCTATATAGATAGATGAATTTGGAACTCTAAATCCAACATGGTTTGTTGTAGCTTTTTGAAACTTGACCAAAAAATGTAGTCTCAATTTTGTCTCTATGGTTTGTTTCCTCTTCAAGTAGCTGTAGGCACAGACTGTGGAAAAGCATTACATTGAGAGGGTTTGCCAAGCTTCTAAGAAATAACGAGTTTCCGAAATATCAGCAAATATTTTTTCACCCAGTCTTGATGATACTTGGTCTTAATGATCAGTACACAAATCCCACATGGCTCACCAAATTTTGTTCTTCTAGGTTGAAGCGTTCGTCTAGAGTAGCAGTTTTTATATTTAGGTTTCCCTCTGTGCTTTCCTACATAGATAGATGAATTTGGAACCCTAAATCCAACATGGTTTGTAGTAGCTTTTTGAAACTTGACAAAATAAAGGAGTTCTCAGTTTTCTCTCAATGATTTGTTTCCTCTTCAACTAGCCATAGGCATAGACTTTGGAAAAGCACTTTCATTGAGAGGGGTTGCCAAGGTTCAAAGAAATAACGAGTTTCCGAAATACCAGCAAATATTTTTTCACCCAATGTTATGATACTTGGTGGTAATGATCAGCACAGAAATCCCACTTGTCTCACCAAATTTTGTTCTTCTAGGTTGAAGTGTTCGTATACAGTATCAGTTTTTATATTTAAGTTTCCCACTGTTCTCTTCTATATAGATAGATGAATTTGGAACTCTAAATCCAACATGGTTTGTAGTAGCTCTTTGAAACTTGACAAAAAAAAGTAGTTCTCAATTTTGTCTCTATGGTTTGTTTCCTCTTCAAGTGGCCCTAGCCAGAGACTGTGGAAAAGCACTTTCATTGAAAGGGGTTGTCAAGCTTCCAAGAAATTACGAGTTTCCAAAATACCAGCACATATTTTTTCACCCAATCTTGATGATACGTGCTGATAATGACAAGCACACAAATCCCACTTGGCTCACCAAATTTTGTTTTTCTAGGTTGATGCGTTCAATTACAGTAGCAGTTTTTATTTCTAGGTGTCACTCTGTTCTATCCTATATAGATAGATGAATTTGGAACTCTAAATCCAACATGGTTTGTAGTAGCACTTTGAAAATTGACAAAAAAAAGTAGTTCTCATTTTTTTCTCTATGGTTCGTTTCCTCTTCAAGTAGCCCTAACCAGAGACTGTGGAAAAGCACTTTCATTGAAAGGGGTTGCCAAGCTTCCAAGAAATTACGAGTTTCCAAAATACCAGCACATATTTTTTCACCCAATCTTAATGATACGTTGTGATAATGACAAGTACACAAATCCCACTTGGCTCACCAAATTGTGTTCTTCTAGGTAGAAGCGTTCATCTACAGTACCAGTTTTTATATGTAGGTTTCACTGTTCTCTCTTATATAGATAGATGAATTTGGAACTCTAAATCCAACATGGTTTGTAGTAGCTCTTTGAAACTTGACAAAATAAAGGAGTTCTCAGTTTTGTCTCTATGCTTTGTTTCCTCTTCAAGTAGCCGTAGGCACAGACTGTGTAAAAGCATTTTCATTGAGAGAGTTTGCCCAGCTTCTAAGAAATAACGAGTTTCCGAAATACCAGCAAATATTTATTCACCCAATCTTGATGATATTTGGTCCTAATGATCAGTACACAAAACCCACATGGCTCACCATATTTTGTTCTTCTAGGTGGAAGTGTTCGTCTACAGTAGCAGTTTTTTATTTAGGTTTCCCTCTGTGCTCTCCTATATAGATAGATGGATTTGGAACTCTAAATCCAACATGGTTTGTAGTAGCTTTTTGAAACTTGACAAAAAAAATTTGTTCTCAATTTTGTCTCTATGGTTTGTTTCCTCTTCAAGTAGCCCTAGGCAGGGACTGTGGAAAAGCACTTACATTGAAAGGGTTTAAAGCTTCCAAGAAATAACGAGTTTCCAAAATACCAGCACATATTTTTTCACCCAATCTTAATGATACGTTGTGATAATGACAAGTACACAAATCCCACTTGGCTCACCAAATTTTGTCTTCTAGGTTGAAGCGTTCGTTTACAGTAGCAGTTTTTATTTTTAGGTTTCACTCTGTTCTCAAATATATAGATAGATGAATTTGGAACTCTAAATCCAACATGGTTTGTAGTAGCCCTTTGAAACTTGACAAAATAAAGGAGTTCTCAGTTTTGTCTCTATGGTTTGATTCCTCTTCAGTAGCCCTAGGCACAGACTGTGGAAAAGCACTTTCATTTAGAGGGATTGCCAAGCTTCTAAGAAACAACGAGTTTCCGAAATACCAGCAAATACTTTTTCACCCAATCTTGATGATACTTGGTGGTAATGACCAGTACAAAAATCCCACTTGGCTCACCCAATTTTCTTCTTCTATTTTGAAGCGTTCGTCTACAGTAGCAGTTTTTATATTTATGTTCCCCTCTGTTCTCTCCAATACAGATAGATGAATTTGGAACACTAATCCAACATGGTTTGTACTAGCTCTTTGAAACTTGACAAAAAAAGTAGTTCTCAGGTTTGTCTCTATGGTTTGTTTCCTCTTCAAGTAGCCCTAGGCACAGAATGTGGAAAAGCACTTTCATTGAGAGGGGTTGCCAAGCTTCTAAGAAATAACGAGTTTCCGAAATACCAACAAATATTTTTTCACCGAACCTTGATGTTACATGGTGGTAATGATTAGGACACAAATGCCACTTGGCTCACCAAATTTTGTTCTTCTAGGTTGAAGGGTTTGTCTACAGTAGCAGTTTTTATATTTAGGTTTCCCTCTGTTCTCTCATATATAGATAGATGAATTTGGAACTCTAAATCCAACATGGTTTGTAGTAGCTCTTTGAAACTTTTAAAAATTAAGGAGTTCTCAGTTTTGTCTCTATGGTTTGTTTCCTCTTCAAGTAGCCCTAGGCACAGACTGTGGAAAACCATTTTCTTTGAGAGTGGTTGCCGGGGTTCTAAGAAATAACGAGTTCCCGAAATACAGGCAATTATTTTTTCACCAATCTTGATGATACGTGGTGGTAATGACAAGTACACAAATCCCACTTGGCTCACCAAATTTTGTTCTTCTAGGTTGAAACGTTCGTTTACAGTAGCAGTTTTTATTTTTAGGTTTCAATCTGTTCTCAAATATATAGATAGATGAATTTGGAACTCTAAATCCAACATGGTTTGTAGTAGCTCTTGAAACTTCACAGAATAAAGGAGTTCTCAGTTTTTTCTCTATGGTTTGTTTCCTCTTTAAGTAGCCCTAAGCAGAGACTGTGGAAAAGCACTTTCATTGAAAGGGGTTGCAAAACTTCCAAGAAATTACGAGTTTCCAAAATACCAGCAAATATTTTTTCACCCAATCTTGATGATACGTGGTGATAATGACAAGTACACAAATCCCACTTGGCTCAACAAATTTTGTTCTTCCAGGTTGAAGCGTTCGTTTACAGTAGCAGTTTATATTTTTAGGTTTCACTCTGTTCTCAAATATATAGATGGATGAATTCGGAACTCTAAATCCAACATGGTTTGTAGTAGCCCTTTGAATCTTGACAAAATAAAGGAGTTCTCATTTTTGTCTCTATGGGTTGTTTCCTCTTCAAATAGCCCTAGGCACAGACTGTGGAAAAGCATTTTCATTGAGAGGGGTTGCCAAGGTTCTAAGAAATAACGAGTTTCCGAAATACCAGCAAACATTTTTTCACCCAATCTTGATGATACTTGGTGGTAATGATCAGGACACAAATCCCACTTGGCTCACCAAATTTTGTTCTTCTAGGTTGAAGTGTTCGTCTACAGTAGCAGTTTTTATATTTAGGTTTCCCTCTGTTCAGTCCAATATAGATAGATGAATTTGGAACTCTAAATCCAACATGAATGTAGTAGCTCTTTCAAACTTGACAAAAAAAAGTAGTTCTCAGTTTTGTCTCTATGGTTTGTTTCCTCTTCAAGTAGCCCTAGGAAGAGACTGTGGAAAAGCACTTTCATTGAAAGGGGTTGCAAAGCTTCCAAGAAATTACGATTTTCCGAAATACTAGCAAATATTTTTTCACCCAATCTTGATGATACGTGGTGGTAATGACAAGTACACAAATCCCACTTGGCTCACCAAATTTTGTTCTTCTAGGTTGAAGCGTTCGTTTACAGTAGCAGTTTTTATTTTTAGGTGTCACTCTGTTCAATCCTATATAGATAGATGAATTTGGAACTCTAAATCCAACATGGTTTGTAGTAGTACTTTGAAAATTGACAAAAAATGTAGTTCTCATTTTTTCTCTATGGTTCGTTTCCTCTTCAAGTAGCCCTAAGCAGAGACTGTGGAAAAGCACTTTCATTGAAAGGGGTTGACAAGCTTCCAAGAAATTACGAGTTTCCAAAATACCAGCAAGTATTTTTTCACCCATTCTTGATGATATGTGGTGGTAATGACAAGTACACAAATCCTACTTGTCTCACCAAATTTTGTTCTTCTAGGTTTAAGCGTTCGTTTACAATAGCAGTTTTTATTTTTAGGTTTCAATCTGTTCTCAAATATATAGATAGATGAATTTGGAATTCTAAATCCAACATGGTTTGTAGTAGCTCTTTGAAACTTGACAAAATAAAGTAGTTCTCAGTTTTGTCTCTATGGTTTCTTTCCTCTTCAAGTAGCCCTAAGACGAGACTGTGGAAAAGCACTTTAATTGAAAAAGGTTGCCAAGCTTCCAAGAAATTACGAGTTTCCGAAATACCAGCAAATATTTTTTCACCCAATCTTGATGATACGTGGTGATAATGATCAGTACACAAATCTCACTTGGCTCACCAAATTCTGTTCTTGTAGGTTGAAGCGTTCATCTACAGTAGCAGTTTTTATATGTAGGTTTCACTCTGTTCTCTCTTATATAGATAGATGAATTTGGAACTCTAAATCCAACATGGTTTGTAGTAGCTCTTTCAAACTTGACAAAAAAAGTAGTTCTCAGTTTTGTCTCTATGGTTTGTTTCTTCTTCAAGTAGCCCTAGGCAGAGACTGTGGAAAAGCACTTTCATTGAAAGGGGTTGCCAAGCTTCCAACAAATTACGATTTTCCGAAATACCAGCAAATATTTTTTCACCCAATCTTGATGATACGTGGTGGTAATGACAAGTACACAAATCCCACTTGGCTCACCAAATTTTGTTCTTCTAGGTTGAAGCGTTCGTTTACAGTAGCAGTTTTTATTTTTAGGTGTCACTCTGTTCTATCCTATATAGATAGATGAATTTGGAACTCTAAATCCAACATGGTTTGTAGTAGCACTTTGAAATTTGACAAAAAAACTAGTTCTCATTTTTTCTCTATGGTTCGTTTCCTCTTCAAGTAGCCCTAAGCAGAGACTATGGAAAAGCACTTTCATTGAAAGGGGTTGCCAAGCTTCCAACAAATTACGAGTTTCCAAAATACCAGCAAGTATTTTTTCACCCAATCTTGATGATATGCAGTGGTAATGACAAGTACACAAATCCTTCTTGTCTCACCAAATTTTGTTCTTCTAGGTTGAAGCGTTCGTTTACAGTAGCAGTTTATATTTTTAGGTTTCCCTCTGTTCTTTCCTATGTAGATAGATGAATTTGGAACTCTAAATCCAACATGGTTTGTAGTAGCTCTTTGAAACTTGACAAAATAAAAGAGTTCCTAGTTTTCTCTGTATTCTTTGCTTTCTCTTCAAGTAGCCCTAGGCACAGAATGTGGAAAAGCACTTTCATTGAGAGGGGTTGCCAAGCTTCTAAGAAATAACGAGTTTCCGAAATACCAGCAATTATTTTTTCACCCAATCTTGATGATACTTGGTGGTAATGATCAGAACACAAATCCCGCTTGGCTCACCAAATTTTGTTCTTCTAGGTTGAAGCGTTCGTCTACAGTAGCACTTTTTATATTTAGGTTTCCCTCTGTTGTCTCCTATATAGATAGATGAATTTGCAACTCTAAATCCAACATGGTTTGTAGTAGCTCTTTGCAACTTGACAAAAAAAGTAGTTCTCAGTTTTGTCTCTATGGTTTGTTTCCTCTTCAAGTAGCCCTAGGCAGAGACTGTGGAAAAGCACTTTCATTGAAAGGGGTTGCAAATCTTCCAAGAAATTAGGAATTTCCGAAATACCAGCAAATATTATTTCACCCAATCTTGATGATACGTGGTGTAATGACAAGTACACAAATCCCACTTGGCTGACCAAATTTTGTTCTCCTAGGTTGAAGCGTTCAATTACAGTAGCAGTTTTTATTTTTAGGTGTCACTCTGTTCTCAAATATATAGATAGATGAATTTGGAACTCTAAATCCAAAATAGTTTGTAGTAGCTCTTTGAAACTTGACAAAATAAAGGAGTTCTCAGTTTTTTCTCTATGGTTTGTTTCCTCTTCAAGTAGGCCTAAGCACAGACTGTGGAAAACCATTTTCATTGAGAGTGGTTGCCGGGGTTCTAAGAAATAAAGAGTTCCCGAAATACAGGCAATTATTTTTTCACCAATCTTGATGATACGTGGTGGTAATGACAAGTACACAAATCCCACTTGGCTCACCAAATTTTGTTCTTCTAGGTTGAAACGTTCGTTTACAGTAGCAGTTTTTATTTTTAGGTTTCACTCTGTTCTCAAATATATAGATAGATGAATTTGGAACTCTAAATAAAACATGGTTTGTAGTAGCCCTTTGAAATTTGACAAAATAGAGGAGTTCTCAGTTTTGTCTCTATCGTTTGTTTCCTCTTCAGAGAGCCCTAGGCACAGACTGTGGAAAAGCACTTTCATTGAGAGGGATTGCCAAGATTCTAAGAAATAACGAGTTTCCAAAATACCAGCAAAAACTTTTTCACCCAATCTTGATGATACTTGGTGGTAATGATCAGTACAAAAATCCCACTTGGCTCACCAAATTTTCTTCTTCTAGGTTGAAGCGTTCGTCTACAGTAGCAGTTTTTATATTTAGGTTTCCCTCTGTTCTCTCCTATATGGATAGATGAATTTGGAACTCTAAATCCAACACGGTTTTTAGTAGCTCTTTGAAACTTGACAAAATAAAGGAGTTCTCAGTTTTGCCTCTATGGTTTGTTTCCTCTTCAAGTAGCCATAGGCACAGACTGTGGAAAGGCACTTTCATTGAAAGGGGTTGGCAAGCTTCCAAGAAATTACAAGTTTCCAAAATACCACCAAAATTTTTTCACCCAATCTTGATGATACGTGGTGGTAATGACAAGTACACAAATCCCACTTGGCTCACCAAATTTTGTTCTTCTAGGTTGAAGCGTTCGTTTACAGTAGCAATTTTTAATTTTTGGTTTCACTCTGTTCTAAAATATATATATAGATGAATTTGGAACTCTAAATCCAACATGGTTTGTAGTAGCTGTTTGAACCTTGACAAAATAAAGGAGTTCAGAGTTGTGTCTCTAAAGTTTGTTTCCTCTTCAAGTAGCCCTAGGCACAGATTGTGGAAAAGCACTTTAATTGAGAGGGGTTGCCAAGCTTCTACGAAATAACGACTTTCCGAAATACCAGCAAATATTTTTTCTCCCAATCTTGATGATACGTGGTGGTAATGATCGGTACACAAATCCCACTTGGCTCACCAAATTTTTTTCTTCTAGGTTGAAGTGTTCGTTACAGTAGGAGTTTTTATATTTAGGTTTCCCTCGGGGCTCTCCTATATAGATAGATGAATTTGGAACTCTAAATCCAACAGGGTGTGTAGTAGCTCTTTGAAACTTGACAAAAAAAAGGAGTTCTCTGTTTTGTCTCTATGGTTTGTTTCCTCTTCAAGTAGCCCTAGGCAGAGACTGTGGAAAATCACTTTAATTGAAAGGTGTTGTAAAGCTTCTAAGAAATAATGAGTTTCCGAAATACCAGCAAATATTTTTTCACCCAATCTTGATGGTCCTTGGTGGTAATGATCGGTACACAAATACCACTTGACTCACCTAATTTTTTTCTTCTAGATTGAAGCGTACGTTTACAGTAGCAGTTTATATTTTTAGGTTTCCCTCTCTTCTCTCGTGTATGGATAGATGAATTTGGAACTCTAAATCCAACATGGTTTGTAGTAGCTCTTTGAAACTTGACAAAATAAAGGAGTTCTCAGTTTTGTCTCTATGGTTTGTTTCCTCTTCAACTAGCCTTAGGCACAGACTCTGGAAAATCATTTTCATTGAGAGGGGTTGCCAAGCTTCTAAGAAATAACGAGTCTCCGAAATATCAGCAAATATTTTTTCACCCAATCTTGATGATACTTGGTGGTAATGATCAGTACACAAATCCCACTTGGCTCACCAAATTTTGTTCTTCTAGGTTGAAGGGTTCGTCTACAGTAGCAGTTTTTATATTTAGGTTTCCCTCTGATCTCTCCTGTATAGATAGATGAATTTGGAATTCTAAATCCAACATGGTTTGTAGTAGCTCTATGAAACTTGACAAAAAAAAGTAGTTCTCGGTTTTGTCTCTATGGTTTGATTCCTCTTCAGTAGCCCTAGGCACAGACTGTGGAAAAGCACTTTCATTGAGAGGGATTGCCAAGCTTCTAAGAAACAACGAGTTTCCGAAATACCAGCAAATATTTTTTCATCCAATCTTAATGATACGTGGTGGTAATAACAAGTACAGAAATCCCACTTGGCTCACCAAATTTTTTTCTTCTAGGTTGAAGCGTTTGTTTAGAGTAGCAGCTTTTATTTTTAGGTTTCACTCTGTTCTCAAATATATAGATAGATGAATTCGGAACTCTAAATCCAACATGGTTTGTAGTAGCCCTTTGAAACTTGAAAAAATAAAGGAGTTCTCAGTTTTGTCTCTATGGTTTGTTTCCTCTTCAAGTACCCCTAGGCCCAGACTGTGGAAAAGCACTTTCATTGAGAGAGGTTGCCAAGCTTCTAAGAATAAGGAGTTTCAGAAACACCAGCAAATATTCTTTCGCCCAATCTTGATGATACTTGGTGGTAATGATCAGTACACAAACCCACTTGGCTCACCAAATTTTGTTCTTCTAGGTTGAAGCGTTCGTTTACAGTAGCAATTTTTAATTTTTGGTTTCACTCTGTCTCAAATATATATATAGATGAATTTGGAACTCTAAATCCAACATGGTTTGTAGTAGCTCTTTGAAACTTGACAAAATAAAGGAGTTCTCAGTTTTGTCTCTATGGTTTGTTTCCTCTACAAGTAGCCCTAAGAAGAGACTGTGGAAAAGCACTTTCATTGAAAGGGGTTGCCAAGCTTCAAGGAAATTACGAGTTTCCAAAATACCAGCAAATATTTTTTCACCCAATCTTGATGATACTTGGTCTTAATGATCAGGACACAAATCCCACTTGGCTCACCAAAATTTGTTCTTCTAGGTTGAAGCGTTCGTCTACAGTAGCAGTTTTTATATTTAGGTTTCCCTCTGTGCTCTCCTATATAGATAGATGAATTTGGAACTCTAAATCCAACATGGTTTGTAGTAGCTTTTTGAAACTTGACAAAATAAAGGAGTTCTCACTTTTGACTCTACGGTTTGTTTCCTCTTCAAGTAGCCATAGGCATAGACTGTGGAAAAGCAATTTTATTGAGAGGGGTTGCCAAGGTTCAAAGAAATAACGAGTTTCTGAAATACCAGCAAATATTTTTTAACCCAATCTAGATGATACTTGGTGGTAAAGATCAGGACACAATTCCCACTTGGCTCACCAAATTTTGTTCTTCTAGGTTGAAGCGTTCGTTTACAGTAGCTGTTTATATTTTTAGGTTTCCCTCTGTTCTCTCCTATATAGATAGATGAATTTGGAACTCTAAATCCAACATGGTTTGCAGTAGCTCTTTGAAACTTGACAAAAAAATGTAGTTCTCAGTTTTGTCTCTATTATTTGTTTCCTCTTGTAGTAGCCCTAGGCGCAGCATGTGGAAAAGCACTTTCATTGAGAGGGGTGGCCCAGCTTCCAAGAAATTACGATTTTCCAAAATACCAGCAAATATTTTTTCACCCAATCTTGATGGTCCTTGGTGGTAATGATCAGTACACAAATACCACTTGACTCACCAAATTTTGTTCTTCTAGATTGAAGCGTTCGTTTACAGTAGTAGTTTATATTTTTAGGTTTTCCTCGGTTCTCTCCTATATAGATAGATGAATTTGGAACTCTAAATCCAACATGGTTTGTAGTAGCTCTTTGAAACTTGACAAAATAAAGGAGTTCTCAGTTTTGTCTCTATGGTTTGTTTCCTCTTCAACTAGCCGTAGGCACAGACTGTGGAAAAGCATTTTCATTGAGAGGATTTGCCAAGCTTCTAAGAAATAACGAGTCTCCGAAATACCAGCAAATATTTTTTCACCCAATCTTGATGATACTTGGTGGTAATGATCACTACACAAATCCCACTTGGCTCACCAAATTTTGTTCTTCTAGGTTGAAGTGTTCGTTACAGTAGGAGTTTTTATATTTAGGTTTCCCTCGGTTCTCTCATATATAGATAGATGAATTTGGAACTCTAAATCCAGCATGGTTTGTAGTAGCTCTTTGAAACTTGACAAAAAAAAAGGAGTTCTCAGTTTTTTCTCTACGGATTGTTTACTCTTCAAGTAGCCCTAGGCAGAGACGGTGGAAAATCACTTTAATTGAAAGGTGTTGTAAAGCTTCTAAGAAATAACGAGTTTCCGAAATACCAGCAAATATTTTTTCACCCAATCTTGATGGTCCTTTGTGGTAATGAGCGGTACACAAATACCACTTGACTCCCCAAATTTTTTTCTTCTAGATTGAAGGGTTCGTCTACAGTAGCAGTTTTTATATTTAGGTTTCCCTCTGATCTCTCCTGTATAGATAGATGAATTTGGAATTGTAAATCCAACATGGTTTGTAGTAGCTCTATGAAACTTGACAAAAAAAAGTAGTTCTCGGTTTTGTCTCTATGGTTTGATTCCTCTTCAGTAGCCCTAGGCACAGACTGTGGAAAAGCACTTTCATTGAGAGGGATTGCCAAGCTTCTAAGAAACAACGAGTTTCCGAAATACCAGCAAATATTTTTTCATCCAATCTTGATGATACTTGGTGGTAATGATCAGTACACAAATCCCACTTGGCTCACCAAATTTTGTTCTTCTAGGTTGAAGGGTTCGTCTACAGTAGCAGTTTTTATATTTAGGTTTCCCTCTGATCTCTCCTGTATAGATAGATGAATTTGGAATTCTAAATCCAACATGGTTTGTAGTAGCTCTATGAAACTTGACAAAAAAAAGTAGTTCTCGGTTTTGTCTCTATGGTTTGATTCCTCTTCAGTAGCCCTAGGCACAGACTGTGGAAAAGCACTTTCATTGAGAGGGATTGCCAAGCTTCTAAGAAACAACGAGTTTCCGAAATACCAGCAAATATTTTTTCATCCAATCTTAATGATACGTGGTGGTAATAACAAGTACAGAAATCCCACTTGGCTCACCAAATTTTTTTCTTCTAGGTTGAAGCGTTTGTTTAGAGTAGCAGCTTTTATTTTTAGGTTTCACTCTGTTCTCAAATATATAGATAGATGAATTCGGAACTCTAAATCCAACATGGTTTGTAGTAGCCCTTTGAAACTTGAAAAAATAAAGGAGTTCTCAGTTTTGTCTCTATGGTTTGTTTCCTCTTCAAGTACCCCTAGGCCCAGACTGTGGAAAAGCACTTTCATTGAGAGAGGTTGCCAAGCTTCTAAGAATAAGGAGTTTCAGAAACACCAGCAAATATTCTTTCGCCCAATCTTGATGATACTTGGTGGTAATGATCAGTACACAAACCCACTTGGCTCACCAAATTTTGTTCTTCTAGGTTGAAGCGTTCGTTTACAGTAGCAATTTTTAATTTTTGTTTCACTCTGTCTCAAATATATATATAGATGAATTTGGAACTCTAAATCCAACATGGTTTGTAGTAGCTCTTTGAAACTTGACAAAATAAAGGAGTTCTCAGTTTTGTCTCTATGGTTTGTTTCCTCTACAAGTAGCCCTAAGAAGAGACTGTGGAAAAGCACTTTCATTGAAAGGGGTTGCCAAGCTTCAAGGAAATTACGAGTTTCCAAAATACCAGCAAATATTTTTTCACCCAATCTTGATGATACTTGGTCTTAATGATCAGGACACAAATCCCACTTGGCTCACCAAAATTTGTTCTTCTAGGTTGAAGCGTTCGTCTACAGTAGCAGTTTTTATATTTAGGTTTCCCTCTGTGCTCTCCTATATAGATAGATGAATTTGGAACTCTAAATCCAACATGGTTTGTAGTAGCTTTTTGAAAACTTGACAAAATAAAGGAGTTCTCACTTTTGTCTCTATGGTTTGTTTCCTCTTCAAGTAGCCCTAGGCAGAGACTGTGGAAAATCATTTTCATTGAGAGGGGTTGCCAAGCTTCCAAGAAATTAAGAGTTTCCGAAATACCAGCAAATATTTTTTCATCCAATCTTAATGATACGTGGTGGTAATAACAAGTACAGGAATCCCACTTGGGTCACCAAATTTTGTTCTTCTAGGTTGAAGCGTTTGTTTACAGTAGCAGTTTTTATTTTTAGGTTTCACGCTGTTTTTTCCTATATAGATAGATGAATTTGGAACTCTAAATCCAACATGGTTTGTAGTAGCTCTTGAAACTTGAAAAAATAAAGGAGTTCTCAGTTTTGTCTCTATGGTTTGTTTCCTCTTCAAGTACCCCTAGGCACAGACTGTGAAAAAGCACTTTCATTGAGAGAGGTTGCCAAGCTTCTAAGAATAAGGAGTTTCTGAAACACCAGCAAATATTTTTTCGCCCAATCTTGATGATACTTGGTGGTAATGATCAGTACACAAATCCCACTTGGCTCACCAAATTTTGTTCTTCTAGGTTGAAGGGTTCGTCTACAGTAGCAGTTTTTATATTTAGGTTTCCCTCTGATCTCTCCTGTATAGATAGATGAATTTGGAATTCTAAATCCAACATGGTTTGTAGTAGCTCTTTGAAACTTGACAAAAAAAGTAGTTCTCGGTTTTGACTCTATGGTTTGTTTCCTCTTCAAGTAGCCCTAGGCAGAGACTGTGGAAAATCACTTTAATTGAAATGGGTTGCCAAGCTTCCAAGAAATTAAGAGTTTCCGAAATACCAGCAAATATTTTTCATCCAATCTTAATGATACGTGCTGGTAATAACAAGTACAGAAATCCCACTTGGCTCACCAAATTTTGTTCTTCTTGGTTGAAGCGTTTGTTTACAGTAGCAGTTTTTATTTTTAGGTTTCACGCTGTTCTTTCCTATATAGATAGATGAATTTGGAACTCTAAATCCAACATGGTTTGTAGTAGCTCTTTGAAACTTGACAAAATAAAGGAGTTCTCAGTTTTGTCTCTATGGTTTGTTTCCTCTTCAAGTACCCCTAGGCACAGACTGTGGAAAAGCACTTTCATTGAGAGAGGTTGCCAAGCTTCTAAGAATAAGGAGTTTCCAAAACACCAGCAAATATTTTTTCACCCAATCTTGATGATACTTGGTGGTAGTGATCAGTACACAAATCCCACTTGGCTCACCAAATTTTTTTCTTCTAGATTGAAGCGTTCGTTTACTGTAGCAGTTTATATTTTTAGGTTTCCCTCTGTTCTCTCCTATATGGATAGATGAATTTGGAACTCTAAATCCAACATGGTTTGTAGTAGCTCTTTGAAACTTGACAAAATAAAGGAGTTCTCAGTTTTGTCTCTATGGTTTGTTTCCTCTTCAAGTAGCCGTAGGCACAGACTGTGGAAAAGCATTTTCATTGAGAGGGGTTGCCATGGTTCTAAGAAATAACGAGTTTCCGAAATACCAGCAAATATTTTTTCACCCAATCTTGATGATACTTGGTCTTAATGATCAGGACACAAATCCCACTTGGCTCACCAAAATTTGTTCTTCTAGGTTGAAGCGTTCGTCTACAGTAGCAGTTTTTATATTTAGGTTTCCCTCTGTGCTCTCCTATATAGATAGATGAATTTGGAACTCTAAATCCAACATGGTTTGTAGTAGCTTTTTGAAACTTGACAAAATAAAGGACTTCTTACTTTTGACTCTATGGTTTGTTTCCTCTTCAAGTAGCCATAGGCATAGACTGTGGAAAAGCACTTTTATTGAGAGGTGTTGCCAAGGTGCAAAGAAATAACGAGTTTCCGAAATACCAGCAAATATTTTTTAACCCAATCTAGATGATACTTGGTGGTAAAGATCAAGACACAATTCCCACTTGGCTCACCAAATTTTGTTCTTCTAGGTTGAAGCGTTCGTTTACAGTAGCTGTTTATATTTTTAGGTTTCCCTCTGTTCTCTCCTATATACATAGATGAATTTGGAACTCTAAATCCAATATGGTTTGTAGTAGCTCTTTGAAACGTGACAAAAAAATGTAGTTCTCAGTTTTGTCTCTATTATTTGTTTCCTCTTCTAGTAGCCCTAGGCACAGATATGGAAAAGCACTTTCATTGAGAGGGGTTGCCAAGTTTCCAAGAAATTACGATTTTCCGAAATACCAGCAAATATTTTTTCTCCCAATCTTGATGATACGTGGTGGTAATGATCGGTACACAAATTCCACTTGATTCACCAAATTTTGTTCTTCTAGGTTGAAGCGTTCGTTTACAGTAGCAGTTTATATTTTTAGGTTTCACATTGTTCTCTCCTATATAGATAGATGAATTTTGAACTCAAAATCCAACATGGTTTGCAGTAGCTGTTTGAAACTCGACAAAATAAAGGAGTTCAGAGTTGTGTCTCTAAGGTTTGTTTCCTCTTCAAGTAGCCCTAGGCACAGATTGTGGAAAAGCACTTTAATTGAGAGGGGTTGCCAAGCTTCTAAGAAATAACAACTTTCCGAAATACCAGCAAATACTTTTTCACCCAATCTTGATGGTCCTTGGTGGTAATGATCGCTACACAAATCCCACTTGACTCACCAAATTTTGTTCTTCTAGATTGAAGCGTTCGTTTACAGTAGTAGTTTATATTTTTAGGTTTTCCTCTGTTCTCTCCTATATAGATAGATGAGTTTGGAACTCTAAATCCAACATGGTTTGTAGTAGCTCTTTGAAACTTGACAAAATAAAGGAGTTCTCAGTTTTGTCTCTATGGTTTGTTTCCTCTTCAACTACCCGTAGGCACAGACTGTGGAAAAGCATTTTCATTGAGAGGATTTGCCAAGCTTCTAAGAAATAACGAGTCTCCGAAATACCAGCAAATATTTTTTCACCCAATCTTGATGATACTTGGTGGTAATGATCAGTACACAAATCCCACTTGGCTCACCAAATTTTGTTTTTCTAGGTTGAAGTGTTCGTTACAGTAGGGGTTTTTATATTTAGGTTTCCCTCGGTGCTCTCCTATATAGATAGATGAATTTGGAATTCGAAATCCAACATGGTTTGTAGTCGCTCTTTGAAACTTGACAAAAAAAAGTAGTTCTCGGTTTTGTCTCTATGGTTTGTTTCCTCTTCAAGTAGCCCTAGGCAGAGACTGTGGAAAATCACTTTAATTGAAATGGGTTGCCAAGCTTCCAAGAAATTAAGAGTTTCCGAAATACCAGCAAATATTTTTTCATCCAATCTTAATGATACGTGGTGGTAATAACAAGTACAGAAATCCCACTTGGGTGACCAAATTTTGTTCTTCTAGGTTGAAGCGTTTGTTTACAGTAGCAGTTTTTATTTTTAGGTTTCACGCTGTTCTTTCCTATATAGATAGATGAATTTGGAACTCTAAATCCAACATGGTTTATAGTAGCTCTTTGAAACTTGAAAAAATAAAGGAGTTCTCAGTTTTGTCTCTATGGTTTGTTTCCTCTTCAAGTACCCCTAGGCACAGACTGTGAAAAAGCACTTTCATTGAGAGAGGTTGCCAAGCTTCTAAGAATAAGGAGTTTCCGAAACACCAGCAAATATTTTTTCGCCCAATCTTGATGATACTTGGTGGTAATGATCAGTACACAAATCCCACTTGGCTCACCAAATTTTGTTCTTCTAGGTTGAAGGGTTCGTCTACAGTAGCAGTTTTTATATTTAGGTTTCCCTCTGATCTCTCCTGTATAGATAGATGAATTTGGAATTCTAAATCCATCATGGTTTGTAGTAGCTCTTTGAAACTTGACAAAAAAAAGTAGTTCTCGGTTTTGTCTCTATGGTTTGTTTCCTCTTCAAGTAGCCCTAGGCAGAGACTGTGGAAAATCACTTTAATTGAAATGGGTTGCCAAGCTTCCAAGAAATTAAGAGTTTCCGAAATACCAGCAAATATTCTTTCATCCAATCTTAATGATACGTGCTGGTAATAACAAGTACAGAAATCCCACTTGGCTCACCAAATTTTGTTCTTCTTGGTTGAAGCGTTTGTTTACAGTAGCAGTTTTTATTTTTAGGTTTCACGCTGTTCTTTCCTATATAGATAGATGAATTTGGAACTCTAAATCCAACATGGTTTGTAGTAGCTCTTTGAAACTTGAAAAAATAAAGGAGTTCTCAGTTTTGTCTCTATGGTTTGTTTCCTCTTCAAGTACCCCTAGGCACAGACTGTGGAAAAGCACTTTCATTGAGAGAGGTTGCCAAGCTTCTAAGAATAAGGAGTTTCCGAAACACCAGCAAATATTTTTTCACCCAATCTTGATGATACTTGGTGGTAGTGATCAGTACACAAATCCCACTTGGCTCACCAAATTTTTTTCTTCTAGATTGAAGCGTTCGTTTACTGTAGCAGTTTATATTTTTAGGTTTCCCTCTGTTCTCTCCTATATGGATAGATGAATTTGGAACTCTAAATCCAACATGGTTTGTAGTAGCTCTTTGAAACTTGACAAAATAAAGGAGTTCTCAGTTTTGTCTCTATGGTTTGTTTCCTCTTCAAGTAGCCGTAGGCACAGACTGTGGAAAAGCATTTTTATTGAGAGGGGTTGCCATGGTTCTAAGAAATAACGAGTTTCCGAAATACCAGCAAATATTTTTTCACCCAATCTTGATGATACTTGGTCTTAATGATCAGGACACAAATCCCACTTGGCTCACCAAAATTTGTTCTTCTAGGTTGAAGCGTTCGTCTACAGTAGCAGTTTTTATATTTAGGTTTCCCTCTGTGCTCTCCTATATAGATAGATGAATTTGGAACTCTAAATCCAACATGGTTTGTAGTAGCTTTTTGAAACTTGACAAAATAAAGGACTTCTTACTTTTGACTCTATGGTTTGTTTCCTCTTCAAGTAGCCATAGGCATAGACTGTGGAAAAGCACTTTTATTGAGAGGTGTTGCCAAGGTGCAAAGAAATAACGAGTTTCCGAAATACCAGCAAATATTTTTTAACCCAATCTAGATGATACTTGGTGGTAAAGATCAAGACACAATTCCCACTTGGCTCACCAAATTTTGTTCTTCTAGGTTGAAGCGTTCGTTTACAGTAGCTGTTTATATTTTTAGGTTTCCCTCTGTTCTCTCCTATATACATAGATGAATTTGGAACTCTAAATCCAACATGGTTTGTAGTAGCTCTTTGAAACGTGACAAAAAAATGTAGTTCTCAGTTTTGTCTCTATTATTTGTTTCCTCTTCTAGTAGCCCTAGGCACAGATGTGGAAAAGCACTTTCATTGAGAGGGGTTGCCAAGTTTCCAAGAAATTACGATTTTCCGAAATACCAGCAAATATTTTTTCTCCCAATCTTGATGATACGTGGTGGTAATGATCGGTACACAAATCCCACTTGATTCACCAAATTTTGTTCTTCTAGGTTGAAGCGTTCGTTTACAGTAGCAGTTTATATTTTTAGGTTTCACATTGTTCTCTCCTATATAGATAGATGAATTTGGAACTCAAAATCCAACATGGTTTGCAGTAGCTGTTTGAAACTCGACAAAATAAAGGAGTTCAGAGTTGTGTCTCTAAGGTTTGTTTCCTCTTCAAGTAGCCCTAGGCACAGATGGTGGAAAAGCACTTTAATTGAGAGGGGTTGCCAAGCTTCTAAGAAATAACAACTTTCCGAAATACCAGCAAATACTTTTTCACCCAATCTTGATGGTCCTTGGTGGTAATGATCGCTACACAAATCCCACTTGACTCACCAAATTTTGTTCTTCTAGATTGAAGCGTTCGTTTACAGTAGTAGTTTATATTTTTAGGTTTTCCTCTGTTCTCTCCTATATAGATAGATGAATTTGGAACTCTAAATCCAACATGGTTTGTAGTAGCTCTTTGAAACTTGACAAAATAAAGGAGTTCTCAGTTTTGTCTCTATGGTTTGTTTCCTCTTCAACTACCCGTAGGCACAGACTGTCGAAAAGCATTTTCATTGAGAGGATTTGCCAAGCTTCTAAGAAATAACGAGTCTCCGAAATACCAGCAAATATTTTTTCACCCAATCTTGATGATACTTGGTGGTAATGATCAGTACACAAATCCCACTTGGCTCACCAAATTTTGTTTTTCTAGGTTGAAGTGTTCCTTACAGTAGGGGTTTTTATATTTAGGTTTCCCTCGGTGCTCTCCTATATAGATAGATGAATTTGGAATTCGAAATCCAACATGGTTTGTAGTCGCTCTTTGAAACTTGACAAAAAAAAGTAGTTCTCGGTTTTGTCTCTATGGTTTGTTTCCTCTTCAAGTAGCCCTAGGCAGAGACTGTGGAAAATCACTTTAATTGAAATGGGTTGCCAAGCTTCCAAGAAATTAAGAGTTTCCGAAATACCAGCAAATATTTTTTCATCCAATCTTAATGATACGTGGTGGTAATAACAAGTACAGAAATCCCACTTGGGTCACCAAATTTTGTTCTTCTAGGTTGAAGCGTTTGTTTACAGTAGCAGTTTTTATTTTTAGGTTTCACGCTGTTCTTTCCTATATAGATAGATGAATTTGGAACTCTAAATCCAACATGGTTTGTAGTAGCTCTTTGAAACTTGAAAAAATAAAGGAGTTCTCAGTTTTGTCTCTATGGTTTGTTTCCTCTTCAAGTACCCCTAGGCACAGACTGTGAAAAAGCACTTTCATTGAGAGAGGTTGCCAAGCTTCTAAGAATAAGGAGTTTCCGAAACACCAGCAAATATTTTTTCGCCCAATCTTGATGATACTTGGTGGTAATGATCAGTACACAAATCCCACTTGGCTCACCAAATTTTGTTCTTCTAGGTTGAAGGGTTCGTCTACAGTAGCAGTTTTTATATTTAGGTTTCCCTCTGATCTCTCCTGTATAGATAGATGAATTTGGAATTCTAAATCCAACATGGTTTGTAGTAGCTCTTTGAAACTTGACAAAAAAAAGTAGTTCTCGGTTTTGTCTCTATGGTTTGTTTCCTCTTCAAGTAGCCCTAGGCAGAGACTGTGGAAAATCACTTTAATTGAAATGGGTTGCCAAGCTTCCAAGAAATTAAGAGTTTCCGAAATACCAGCAAATATTCTTTCATCCAATCTTAATGATACGTGCTGGTAATAACAAGTACAGAAATCCCACTTGGCTCACCAAATTTTGTTCTTCTTGGTTGAAGCGTTTGTTTACAGTAGCAGTTTTTATTTTTAGGTTTCACGCTGTTCTTTCCTATATAGATAGATGAATTTGGAACTCTAAATCCAACATGGTTTGTAGTAGCTCTTTGAAACTTGAAAAAATAAAGGAGTTCTCAGTTTTGTCTCTATGGTTTGTTTCCTCTTCAAGTACCCCTAGGCACATACTGTGGAAAACCACTTTCATTGAGAGAGGTTGCCAAGCTTCTAAGAATAAGGAGTTTCCGAAACACCAGCAAATATTTTTTCACCCAATCTTGATGATACTTGGTGGTAGTGATCAGTACACAAATCCCACTTGGCTCACCAAATTTTTTTCTTCTAGATTGAAGCGTTCGTTTACTGTAGCAGTTTATACTTTTAGGTTTCCCTCTGTTCTCTCCTATATGGATAGATGAATTTGGAACTCTAAATCCAACATGGTTTGTAGTAGCTCTTTGAAACTTGACAAAATAAAGGAGTTCTCAGTTTTGTCTCTATGGTTTGTTTCCTCTTCAAGTAGCCGTAGGCACAGACTGTGGAAAAGCATTTTTATTGAGAGGGGTTGCCATGGTTCTAAGAAATAACGAGTTTCCGAAATACCAGCAAATATTTTTTCACCCAATCTTGATGATACTTGGTCTTAATGATCAGGACACAAATCCCACTTGGCTCACCAAAATTTGTTCTTCTAGGTTGAAGCGTTCGTCTACAGTAGCAGTTTTTATATTTAGGTTTCCCTCTGTGCTCTCCTATATAGATAGATGAATTTGGAACTCTAAATCCAACATGGTTTGTAGTAGCTTTTTGAAACTTGACAAAATAAAGGACTTCTTACTTTTGACTCTATGGTTTGTTTCCTCTTCAAGTAGCCATAGGCATAGACTGTGGAAAAGCACTTTTATTGAGAGGTGTTGCCAAGGTGCAAAGAAATAACGAGTTTCCGAAATACCAGCAAATATTTTTTAACCCAATCTAGATGATACTTGGTGGTAAAGATCAAGACACAATTCCCACTTGGCTCACCAAATTTTGTTCTTCTAGGTTGAAGCGTTCGTTTACAGTAGCTGTTTATATTTTTAGGTTTCCCTCTGTTCTCTCCTATATACATAGATGAATTTGGAACTCTAAATCCAACATGGTTTGTAGTAGCTCTTTGAAACGTGACAAAAAAATGTAGTTCTCAGTTTTGTCTCTATTATTTGTTTCCTCTTCTAGTAGCCCTAGGCACAGATGTGGAAAAGCACTTTCATTGAGAGGGGTTGCCAAGTTTCCAAGAAATTACGATTTTCCGTAATACCAGCAAATATTTTTTCTCCCAATCTTGATGATACGTGGTGGTAATGATTGGTACACAAATCCCACTCGATTCACCAAATTTTGGTCTTCTAGGTTTAAGCGTTCGTTTACAGTAGCAGTTTATATTTTTAGGTTTCACTTTGTTCTCTCCTATATAGATAGATGAATTTGGAACTCAAAATCCAACATGGTTTGTAGTAGCTGTTTGAAACTCGACAAAATAAAGGAGTTCAGAGTTGTGTCTCTAACGTTTGTTTCCTCTTCAAGTAGCCCTAGGCACAGATTGTGGAAAAGCACTTTAATTGAGAGGGGTTGCCAAGCTTCTATGAAATAAGGACTTTCCGAAATACCAGCAAATACTTTTTCACCCAATCTTGATGGTCCTTGGTGGTAATGATCGCTACACAAATCCCACTTGACTCACCAAATTTTGTTCTTCTAGATTGAAGCGTTCGTTTACAGTAGTAGTTTATATTTTTAGGTTTTCCTCTGTTCTCTCCTATATAGATAGATGAATTTGGAACTCTAAATCCAACATGGTTTGTAGTAGCTCTTTGAAACTTGACAAAATAAAGGAGTTCTCAGTTTTGTCTCTATGGTTTGTTTCCTCTTCAACTACCCGTAGGCACAGACTGTGGAAAAGCATTTTCATTGAGAGGATTTGCCAAGCTTCTAAGAAATAACGAGTCTCCGAAATACCAGCAAATATTTTTTCACCCAATCTTGATGATACTTGGTGGTAATGATCAGTACACAAATCCCACTTGGCTCACCAAATTTTGTTTTTCTAGGTTGAAGTGTTCCTTACAGTAGGGGTTTTTATATTTAGGTTTCCCTCGGTGCTCTCCTATATAGATAGATGAATTTGGAATTCGAAATCCTACATGGTTTGTAGTAGCTCTTTGAAACTTGACAAAAAAAAGTAGTTCTCGGTTTTGTCTCTATGGTTTGTTTCCTCTTCAAGTAGCCCTAGGCAGAGACTGTGGAAAATCACTTTAATTGAAATGGGTTGCCAAGCTTCCAAGAAATTAAGAGTTTCCGAAATACCAGCAAATATTTTTTCATCCAATCTTAATGATACGTGGTGGTAATAACAAGTACAGAAATCCCACTTGGGTCACCAAATTTTGTTCTTCTAGGTTGAAGCGTTTGTTTACAGTAGCAGTTTTTATTTTTAGGTTTCACGCTGTTCTTTCCTATATAGATAGATGAATTTGGAACTCTAAATCCAACATGGTTTGTAGTAGCTCTTTGAAACTTGAAAAAATAAAGGAGTTCTCAGTTTTGTCTCTATGGTTTGTTTCCTCTTCAAGTACCCCTAGGCACAGACTGTGAAAAAGCACTTTCATTGAGAGAGGTTGCCAAGCTTCTAAGAATAAGGAGTTTCCGAAACACCAGCAAATATTTTTTCGCCCAATCTTGATGATACTTGGTGGTAATGATCAGTACACAAATCCCACTTGGCTCACCAAATTTTGTTCTTCTAGGTTGAAGGGTTCGTCTACAGTAGCAGTTTTTATATTTAGGTTTCCC
Source organism: Callospermophilus lateralis (assembly GCF_048772815.1). NCBI lineage: Eukaryota > Metazoa > Chordata > Mammalia > Rodentia > Sciuridae > Callospermophilus > Callospermophilus lateralis. The sequence continues at coordinate 136,980 of NW_027513122.1, read as the reverse complement.
TCTGATCTCTCCTGTATAGATAGATGAATTTGGAATTCTAAATCCAACATGGTTTGTAGTAGCTCTTTGAAACTTGACAAAAAAAAGTAGTTCTCGGTTTTGTCTCTATGGTTTGTTTCCTCTTCAAGTAGCCCTAGGCAGAGACTGTGGAAAATCACTTTAATTGAAATGGGTTGCCAAGCTTCCAAGAAATTAAGAGTTTCCGAAATACCAGCAAATATTTTTTCATCCAATCTTAATGATACGTGCTGGTAATAACAAGTACAGAAATCCCACTTGGCTCACCAAATTTTGTTCTTCTTGGTTGAAGCGTTTGTTTACAGTAGCAGTTTTTATTTTTAGGTTTCACGCTGTTCTTTCCTATATAGATAGATGAATTTGGAACTCTAAATCCAACATGGTTTGTAGTAGCTCTTTGAAACTTGAAAAAATAAAGGAGTTCTCAGTTTTGTCTCTATGGTTTGTTTCCTCTTCAAGTACCCCTAGGCACATACTGTGGAAAAGCACTTTCATTGAGAGAGGTTGCCAAGCTTCTAAGAATAAGGAGTTTCCGAAACACTAGCAAATATTTTTTCACCCAATCTTGATGATACTTGGTGGTAGTGATCAGTACACAAATCCCACTTGGCTCACCAAATTTTTTTCTTCTAGATTGAAGCGTTCGTTTACTGTAGCAGTTTATACTTTTAGGTTTCCCTCTGTTCTCTCCTATATGGATAGATGAATTTGGAACTCTAAATCCAACATGGTTTGTAGTAGCTCTTTGAAACTTGACAAAATAAAGGAGTTCTCAGTTTTGTCTCTATGGTTTGTTTCCTCTTCAAGTAGCCGTAGGCACAGACTGTGGAAAAGCATTTTCATTGAGAGGGGTTGCCATGGTTCTAAGAAATAACGAGTTTCCGAAATACCAGCAAATATTTTTTCACCCAATCTTGATGATACTTGGTCTTAATGATCAGGACACAAATCCCACTTGGCTCTCCAAAATTTGTTCTTCTAGGTTGAAGCGTTCGTCTACAGTAGCAGTTTTTATATTTAGGTTTCCCTCTGTGCTCTCCTATATAGATAGCTGAATTTGGAACTCTAAATCCAACATGGTTTGTAGTAACTTTTTGAAACTTGACAAAATAAAGGAGTTCTTACTTTTGACTCTATGGTTTGTTTCCTCTTCAAGTAGCCATAGGCATAGACTGTGGAAAAGCACTTTTATTGAGAGGTGTTGCCAAGGTTCAAAGAAATAACGAGTTTCCGAAATACCAGCAAATATTTTTTAACCCAATCTAGATGATACTTGGTGGTAAAGATCAAGACACAATTCCTACTTGGCTCACCAAATTTTGTTCTTCTAGGTTGAAGCGTTCGTTTACAGTAGCTGTTTATATATTTAGGTTTCCCTCTGTTCTCTCCTATATACATAGATGAATTTGGAACTCTAAATCCAACATGGTTTGTAGTAGCTGTTTGAAACGTGACAAAAAAATGTAGTTCTCAGTTTTGTCTCTATTATTTGTTTCCTCTTCTAGTAGCCCTAGGCACAGATGTGGAAAAGCACTTTCATTGAGAGGGGTTGCCATGTTTCCAAGAAATTACGATTTTCCGAAATACCAGCAAATATTTTTTCTCCCAATCTTGATGATACGTGGTGGTAATGATTGGTACACAAATCCCACTCGATTCACCAAATTTTGTGCTTCTAGGTTTAAGCGTTCGTTTACAGTAGCAGTTTATATTTTTAGGTTTCACTTTGTTCTCTCCTATATAGATAGATGAATTTGGAACTCAAAATCCAACATGGTTTGTAGTAGCTGTTTGAAACTCGACAAAATAAAGGAGTTCAGAGTTGTGTCTCTAAGGTTTGTTTCCTCTTCAAGTAGCCCTAGGCACAGATTGTGGAAAAGCACTTTAATTGAGAGGGGTTGCCAAGCTTCTATGAAATAACGACTTTCCGAAATACCAGCAAATATTTTTTCTCCCAATCTTGATGATACGTGGTGGTAATGATCGGTACACAAATCCCACTTGATTCACCAAATTTTGTTCTTCTAGGTTGAAGCGTTCGTTTACAGTAGCCGTTTTTATTTTTAGGGTTCACTTTGTTCTCTCCTATATAAATAGATGGATTTGGAACTCTAAATTCAACATGGTTTGTAGTAGCTGTTTGAAACTTGACAAAATAAAGGAGTTCAGAGTTGTGTCTCTAAGGTTTGTTTCCTCTTCAAGTAGCCCTAGGCACAGATTGTGGAATAGCACTTTAATTTAGAGGGGTTGCCAAGCTTCTAAGAAATAACAACTTTCCGAAATACCAGCAAATACTTTTTCACCCAATCTTGATGGTCCTTGGTGGTAATGATCAGTACAAAAATACCACTTGACTCACCAAATTTTGTTCTTCTAGATTGAAGCGTTCGTTTACAGTAGTAGTTTATATTTTTAGGTTTTCCTCTGTTCTCTCCTATATAGATAGATGAATTTGGAACTCTAAATCCAACATGGTTTGTAGTAGCTCTTTGAAACTTGACAAAATAAAGGAGTTCTCAGTTTTGTCTCTATGGTTTGTTTCCTCTTCAACTACCAGTAGGCACAGACTGTGGAAAAGCATTTTCATTGAGAGGATTTGCCAAGCTTCTAAGAAATAACGAGTCTCCAAAATACCAGCAAATATTTTTTCACCCAATCTTGATGATACTTGGTGGTAATGATCAGTACACAAATCCCACTTGGCTCACCAAATTTTGTTTTTCTAGGTTGAAGTGTTCGTTACAGTAGGGGTTTTTATATTTAGGTTTCCCTCGGTGCTCTCCTATATAGATAGATGAATTTGGAATTCGAAATCCAACATGGTTTGTAGTAGCTCTTTGAAACTTGACAAAAAAAAGTAGTTCTCGATTTTGTCTCTATGGTTTGTTTCCTCTTCAAGTAGCCCTAGGCAGAGACTGTGGAAAATCACTTTAATTGAAATGGGTTGCCAAGCTTCCAAGAAATTAAGAGTTTCCGAAATACCAGCAAATATTTTTTCATCCAATCTTAATGATACGTGGTGGTAATAACAAGTACAGAAATCCCACTTGGGTCACCAAATTTTGTTCTTCTAGGTTGAAGGGTTTGTTTACAGTAGCAGTTTTTATTTTTAGGTTTCACGCTGTTCTTTCCTATATAGATAGATGAATTTGGATCTCTAAATCCAACATGGTTTGTAGTAGCTCTTTGAAACTTGAAAAAATAAAGGAGTTCTCAGTTTTGTCTCTATGGTTTGTTTCCTCTTCAAGTACCCCTAGGCACAGACTGTGAAAAAGCACTTTCATTGAGAGAGGTTGCCATGCTTCTAAGAATAAGGACTTTCTGAAACACCAGCAAATATTTTTTCGCCCAATCTTGATGATACTTGGTGGTAATGATCAGTACACAAATCCCACTTGGCTCACCAAATTTTGTTCTTCTAGGTTGAAGGGTTCGTCTACAGTAGCAGTTTTTATACTTAGGTTTCCCTCTGATCTCTCCTGTATAGATAGATGAATTTGGAATTCTAAATCCAACATGGTTTGTAGTTGCTCTTTGAAACTTGACAAAAAAAAGTAGTTCTCGGTTTTGTCTCTATGGTTTGTTTCCTCTTCAAGTAGCCCTAGGCAGAGACTGTGGAAAATCACTTTAATTGAAATGGGTTGCCAAGCTTCCAAGAAATTAAGAGTTTCCGAAATACCAGCAAATATTTTTTCATCCAATCTTAATGATACGTGGTGGTAATAACAAGTACAGAAATCCCACTTGGCTCACCAAATTTTGTTCTTCTTGGTTGAAGCGTTTGTTTACAGTAGCAGTTTTTATTTTTAGGTTTCACGCTGTTCTTTCCTATATAGATAGATGAATTTGGAACTCTAAATCCAACATGGTTTGTAGTAGCTCTTTGAAACTTGAAAAAATAAAGGAGTTCTCAGTTTTGTCTCTATGGTTTGTTTCCTCTTCAAGTACCCCTAGGCACAGACTGTGGAAAAGCACTTTCATTGAGAGAGGTTGCCAAGCTTCTAAGAATAAGGAGTTTCCGAAACACCAGCAAATATTTTTTCACCCAATCTTGATGATACTTGGTGGTAGTGATCAGTACACAAATCCCACTTGGCTCACCAAATTTTGTTCCTCTAGATTGAAGCGTTCCTTTACAGTAGCAATTTTTAATTTTTGGTTTCACTCTGTTCTCAAATATATATATATATATATAGATGAATTTGGAACTCTAAATCCAACATGGTTTGTAGTAGCTCTTTGAAACTTGACAAAATAAAGTAGTTCTCAGTTTTGTCTCTATGGTTTGTTTCCTCTTCAAGTAGCCATAGGCACAGACTGTGGAAAAGCATTTTCATTGAGAGGTGTTGCCATGGTTCTAAGAAATAACGAGTTTCCGAAATACCAGCAAATATTTTTTCACCCAATCTTGATGATACTTGGTCTTAATGATCAGGACACAAATCCCACTTGGCTCACCAAAATTTGTTCTTCTAGGTAGAAGCCTTCGTCTACAGTAGCAGTTTTTATATTTAGGTTTCCCTCTGTGCTCTCCTATATAGATAGATTAATTTGGAGCTCTAAATCCAACATGGTTTGTAGTAGCTTTTTGAAACTTGACAAAATAAAGGAGTTCTCACTTTTGACTCTATGGTTAGTTTCCTCTTCAAGTAGCCATAGGCATAGACTGTTTAAAGGCACTTTTATTGAGAGGGGTTGCCAAGGTTCAAAGAAATAACGAGTTTCCGAAAATACCAGCAAATATTTTTTAACCCAGTCGTGATGATACATGGTGGTAATGATCGGTACACAAATCCCTCTTGGCTCACCAAATTTTGTTCTTCTAGGTTGAAGGGTTCGTCTGCAGTAGCAGTTTTTAGTTTTAAGTTTCCCTCTGTGCTCTCCTATATAGATAGATGAATTTCGAAGTCTAAATCCAACATGGTTTGTAGTAGCTCGTTGAAACTTGACAAAATAAAGGAGTTCTCAGTTTTGTCTCTATGATTTGTTTCCTCTTCAAGTAGCCCTAAGCAGAGACTGTGGAAAAGCACTTTCATTGAAAGGGGTTGTCAAGCTTCCAAGTAATTACGAGTTTCCGAAATACCAGCAAATATTTTTTCAACCAATCTTGATGATACTTGGTGTTAATGATCGGTACACAAATCCCACTAGACTCACCAAATTTTGTTCTTCTAGGTTGAAGCGTTCGTTTACAGTAGCAGTTTATAATTTTAGGTTTTCCTCTGTTCTCTCCTATATAGATAGCTGAATTTGGAACTCTAAATCCAACATGGTTTTTAGTAGCTCTTTGAAACTTGACAAAATAAAGTAGTTCTCAGTTTTGTCTCTATGGTTTGTTTCCTCTTCAGGTAGCCCTAGGCACAGACTGTGGAAAAGCACTTTCATTGAGAGGGGTTGCTAAGCCTCTAAGAAATAATGAGTTTTCGAAATACGAGAAAATATTTTTTCACCCAATCTTGATGATACTTGGTGGTAATGATCGGTACAGAAATCCCACTTGACTCACCAAATTTTGTTCTTCCAGTTTGAAGAGTTCGTTTACAGTAGCAGTTTATATATTTAGGTTTCCCTCTGTTCTCTCCTATATAGATAGCTGAATTTGGAACTCTAAATCCAACATGGTTTGTACTGGCTCTTTGAAACTTGAGAAAAAAAAGTAGTTCTCACTATTGTCTTTATGATTTCTATCCTCTTCAAGTAGCCCTAAGCAGAGACTGTGGAAAAGCATTTTCATTGAAAGGGGTTGCGAAGTTTCCAAGAAATTACGAGTTTCCGAAATACCAGCCCATACTTTTTCACCCAATCTTGATGATAAGTGGTGGTAATGACAAGTACACAAATCCTACTTGGCTCACCAAATTTTGTTATTCTCGGTTGAAGCGTTCGTTTACAGTAGCAGTTTTATTTTTAGGTTTCACTTTGTTCTCTCCTATATAGATAGATGAATTTGGAAATGTAAATCCAACATGGTTTGTAGTAGCTCTTTGAAACTTGAAAAAATAAAGGAGTTCTCAGTTTTGTCTCAATGGTTTGTTTCCTCTTCAAGTAGCCCTAGGCACAGATTCTGGAAAAGCACTTTCATTGAGAGGGGTTGCCAGCTTCTAAGAAATAACGAGTTTCCAAATTACCAGTAAATATTTTTTCACCCAATGTTGATGATACTTGGTGGTAATAATCAGTACACCATTCCGACTTGGCTCACCAAATTTTGTTCTTCTATGATGAAGCGTTCGTCTAGAGTAGCAGTTTTTATATTTAGGTTTCACTCTGTTCTTTTCTATATAGATACATGAATTTGGAATTCTAAATCCAACATGGTTTGCAGTAGCTCTTTGAAACTTGACAAAATAAAGGAGTTCTCAGTATTGTCTTCTCTATGGTTTGTTTCCTCTTCAAGTAGCCCTTGGCATAGACTGTGGAAAAGCACTTTCATTAAAAGGGGTTGCCAAGCTTCCAAGAAATAACGAGTTTCCGAAATACCAGCAAATATTTTTTCACCCAATCTTGATGATACTTGGTGGTAATGATAGGTACAGAAATCCCCCTTGACTCACCAAATTTTGTTCTTCTAGTTTGAAGCGTTCGTTTACAGTAGCAGCTTATATTTTTAGGTTTCTCTCTGTTCTCTCCTATATAGATAGCTAAATTTGGAACTCTAAATCCAACATGGTTTGATCTAGGTCTTTGAAACTTTAAAAAAAAAAAGAGTTCTCAGTTTTGTCTCTATGATTTGTTTTTTCTTCAAGTAGCCCTAAGCAGAGACTGTGGAAAAGCACTTTCATTGAAAGGGATGCCTAGCTTCCAAGAAATTACGAGTTTCCGAAATACCAGCAAATACTTTTTCACCCAATCTTGATGATAAGTGGTGGTAATGACAAGTACCCAAATCCCACATGGCTCACCAAATTTTGTTATTCTCGGTTGAAGCGTTCATTTACAGTAGCAGTTTTTATTTTTAGGTTTCACTTTGTCTCTCCTATATAGATAGATGAATTTGGAACTCTAAATCGAACATGGTTTGTAGTAGCTCTTTGAAACTTGACAAAATAAAGGAGTTCTCAGTTTTGTCTCTATTGTTTGTTTCCTCTTCAAGTAGTCCTAGGCAAAGACTGTGGAAAAGCACTTTCAATGAGAGGGGTTGCCAAGCTTCTAAGAAATAATGAGTTTCCGAAATACCAGCAAATTTTTTTTCACCCAATCTTGATGATACTGGTGGTAATGATCAGGACACAAATCCCACTTGGCTCACCAAATTTTGTTCTTCTAGGTTGAAGCGTTCGTCTACAGTAGCGGTTTTTATATTTAGGTTTCACTCTGTTCTCTTCTATATAAATAGATGAATTTGGATCTCTAAATCCAACATGGTTTGTAGTAGCTCTTTGCAACTTGACAAAATAAAGTAGTTCTCAGTATTATCTCTATGGTTTGTTTCCTGTTCAAGTAGCCCTAGGCACAGACTGTGGAAAAGCACTTTCATTGAAAGGGGTTCCCAAGCTTCCAAGAAATTACGTGTTTCCGAAATACCAGCCAATATTTTTTCAACCAATGTTGATGTTACTTGGTGGTAAGGATCAGTGCACCAATCCCACTTGGCTCACCAAATTTTGTTCTTCTAGGTTGAAGCGTTCGTCTACAGTAGCAGTTTTTATATTTAGGTTTCACTCTGTTCTCTTCTATGTAGATAGAAGAATTTGGAACTCTAAATCCAACATGGTTTGTAGTAGCTCTTTGAAACTTGACAAAATAAAGTAGTTCTCAGTATTATCTCTATGGTTTGTTTCCTCTTCAAGGAGCCCTAGGCACAGACTTTGGAAAAGCACTTTCATTGAAAGGGGTTGCCAAGCTTCCAAGAAATAACGAGTTTCCGAAATACCAGCAAATATTTTTTCACCCATTCTTAATGATATTTGGTGGTAATGATCGGTACACAAATCCCACTTGACTCACCAAATTTTGTTATTCTAGGATGAAGCGTGCGTTTAGAGTAGCAGTTTGTATTTTTAGGTTTCACTCTGTTCTCTCTTATATAAATAGTTGAATTTGGAACTCTAAATCCAACATGGTTTTTAGTAGCTCTTTGAAACTTGACAAAATAAAGTAGTTCTCAGTTTTGTCTCTATGGTTTGTTTCCTCTTCAGGTAGCCCAAGGCACCGACTGTGGAAAAGCACTTTCATTGAGAGGTGTTGCTAAGCCTCTAAGAAAAAATGAGTTTTCCAAATACGAGCAAATATTTTTTCACCCAATCTTGATGATACTTGGTGGTAATGATCGGTACAGAAATCCCACTTGACTCACCAAATTTTGTTCTTCCAGTTTGAAGAGTTTGTTTACAGTAGCAGTATATATATTTAGGTTTCCCTCTGTTCTCTTCTATATAGATAGCTGAATTTGGAACTCTAAATCCAACATGGTTTGTACTAGCTCTTTGAAACTTGACAAAAAAAAGTAGTTCTCACTTTTGTCTTTATGATTTCTATCCTCTTCAAGTAGCCCTAAGCAGAGACTGTGGAAAAGCATTTTCATTGAAAGGGGGTGCGAAGTTTCCAAGAAATTACGAGTTTCCGAAATACCAGCACATACTTTTTCACCCAAACTTGATGATAAGTGGTGGTAATGACAAGTACACAAATCCTACTTGGCTAACCAAATTTTGTTATTCTCGGTTGAAGCGTTCGTTTACAGTAGCAGTTTTATTTTTAGGTTTCACTTTGTTCTCTCCTATATAGATAGATGAATTTGGAAATGTAAATCCAACATGGTTTGTAGTAGCTCTTTGAAACTTGACAAAATAAAGAGTTCTCAGTTTTGTCTCAATGGTTTGTTTCGTCTTCAAGTAGCCCTAGGCACTGACTGTGGAAAAGCACTTTCATTGAGAGGGGTTGCCAAGCTTCTAAGAAATAACGAGTTTCCGAATTACCAGTAAATATTTTTTCACCCAATCTTGATGATACTTGGTCGTAATAATGAGTACACCAATCCCACTTGGCTCACCAAATTTTGTTCTTCTAGGTTGAAGCGTTCGTCTAGAGTAGCAGTTTTTATATTTAGGTTTTCACTCTGTTCTTTTCTATATAGATACATGAATTTGGAACTCTAAATCCAACATGGTTTGCAGTAGCTCTTTGAAATTTGACAAAATAAAGGAGTTCTCAGTATTGTCTTCTCTATGGTTTGTTTCCTCTTCAAGTAGCCCTTGGCACAGACTGTGGAAAAGCACTTTCATTAAAAGGGGTTGCCAAGCTTCCAAGAAATAACGAGTTTCCGAAATACCAGCAAATATTTTTTTCACCCAATCTTGATGATACTTGGTGGTAATGATCGGTACAGAAATCCCCCTTGACTCACCAAATTTTGTTCTTCTAGTTTGAAGCATTCGTTTACAGTAGCAGTTTATATTTTTAGGTTTCTCTCTGTTCTCTCCTATATATATAGCTAAATTTGGAACTCTAAATCCAACATGGTTTGATCTGGGTCTTTGAAACTTTAAAAAAAAAAGAATTCTCTGATTTGTCTCTATGATTTGTTTCCTCTTCAAGTAGCCCTAAGCATAGACTGTGGAAAAGCACTTTCATTGAAAGGGGTTGCCTAGCTTCCAAGAAATTACGAGTTTCCGAAATACCAGCAAATACTTTTTCACCCAATCTTGATCATAACTGGTGGTAATGACAAGTACCCAAATCCCACATGGCTCACCAAATTTTGTTATTCTCGGTTGAAGCGTTCGTTTTCAGTAGCAGTTTTTATTTTTTAGGTTTCACTTTTTCTCTCCTATATAGATAGATGAATTTGGAAACTCTAAATCGAACATGATTTGTAGTAGCTCTTTGAAACTTGACAAAATAAAGGAGTTCTCAGTTTTGTCTCTATTGTTTGTTTCCTCTCAAGTAGTCCTAGGCACAGACTGTGAAAAGCACTTTCAATGAGAGGGGTTGCCAAGCTTCTAAGAAATAATGAGTTTCCGAAATACCAGCAAATATTTTTTCACCCAATCTTGATGATACTGGTGGTAATGATCAGGACACAAATCCCACTTGGCTCACCAAATTTTGTTCTTCTAGGTTGAAGCGTTCGTCTACAGTAGGAGTTTTTACATTTAGGTTTCCCTCTGTTCTCTTCTATGTAGATAGATGAATTTGGAACTCTAAATCCAACATGGTTTGTAGTAGCTCTTTGAAACTTGACAAAATAAAGTAGTTCTCAGTATTATCTCTATGGTTTGTTTCCTCTTCAAGTAGCCCTAGGCACAGACTGTGGAAAAGCACTTTCATTGAAAGGGGTTCCCAAGCTTCCAAGAAATATAGAGGTTCCAAAATACCAGCAAATATTTTTCCACCCAATCTTGATGATATTTGGTGGTAATGATCGGTACACAAATCCCACTTGACTCACCAAATTTTTTGTCTAGGTTGAAGCGTTCGTTTACAGTATCAGTTTATATTTTTAGGTTTCCCTCTGTTCTCTCCTATATAGATAGATGAATTTGGAACTCTAAATCCAACATGGTTTTTAGTAGCTCTTTGAAACTTGACAAAATAAAGTAGTTCTCAGTTTTGTCTCTATGGTTTGTTTCCTCTTCAGGTATCCCTAGGCACAGACTGTGGAAAAGCACTTTCATTGAGAGGGGTTGCTAAGCCTCTAAGAAATAATGAGTTTTCGAAATACGAGAAAATATTTTTTCACCCAATCTTGATGATACTTGGTGGTAATGATCGGTACAGAAATCCCACTTGACTCACCAAAATTTGTTCTTCTAGTTTGAAGAGTTCGTTTACAGTAGCAGTTTATATTTTTAGGTTTCCCTCTGTTCTCTCCTAAATAGATAGCTGAATTTTGGAACTCTAAGCCACCATGGTTTGTACTAGCTCTTTGAAACTTGACAAAAAAAAGTAGTTCTCAGTTTTGTCTCTATGATTTCTTTCCTCTTCAAATAGCCCTAAGCAGAGACTGTGAAAAGCACATTCATTGAAATGGGTTGCCAAAATTACGAGTTTCCGAAATACCAGCCAATATTTTTTAAACCAATGTTGATGTTACATGGTGGTAATGATCAGTACACAAATCCCACTTGGCTCACCAAATTTTCTTCTTCTATGTTGAAGCGTTCGTTTACAGTAGCAGTTTTTATTTTTAGGTTACCCTCTGTTCTCTCCTATATAGATAGATGAATTTGGAACTCTAAATCCAACATGTTTGTAGTAGCTCTTTGAAACTTGACAAAATAAAAGCGCTCTCAGTTTTGTCTCTATGGTTTGTTTCCTCTTCAAGTAGCAGTAGCATAGACTGTGGAAAAGCATTTTCATTGAGAGGGGTTGCCAAGCTTCTAAGAAATAACGAGTTTCCGAAATACAAGCAAATATTTTTTCACCCAATCTTGATGATATTGGTGGTAATGATCAGTACAAAAATCCCACTTGGCTCACCAAATTTTGTTCTTCTAGGTTGAAGCGTTCGTCTACAGTAGCAGTTTTTATATTTAGGTTTCCCTTTGTTCTCTCCTATGTAGATAGATGAATTTGGAAGTCTAAATCCAACATGGTTGTAGTAGCTTTTTGAATCTTGACAAAAAAATAGTTCTCAATTTTGTCTCTATGGTTTGTTTCCTCTTCAGTAGCCCTAGGCAGAGACTGTGGAAAAGCACTTTCATTGAAAGGGGTTCCCAACCTTCCAAGAAATTACGAGTTTCCAAAATACCAGCACATATTTTTTCACCCAATCTTAATGATACGAGGTGGTAATGACAACTACACAAATCCCACTTGGCTCACCAAATTTTGTTCTTCTAGGTTGAAGCGTTCGTTTACAGTAGCAGTGTTTATTTTTAGGTGTCACTCCATTCTATCATATATAGATAGATGAATTTGGAACTCTAAATCCAACATGGTTTGTAGTAGCTTTGTAAATTGACAAAAAAAGTAGTTCTCAGTTTTTTCTCTATGGTTTGATTCCTCTTCAAGTAGCCCTAAGCAGAGACTGTGGAAAAGCACTTTCATTGAAAGAAGTTGCAAAGCTTCCAAGAAATTAAGAGTTTCCGAAATAGCAGCAAATATATTTTCACCCAATCTTGATGATACGTGGTGGTAATGACAAGTACACAAATCCTACTTGGCTCACCAAATTTTGTTCTTCTAGGTTGAAGCGTTCGTTTACAGTATCAGTTTTTATTTTTAGCTTTCACTCTGTTCTCATATATATAGATAGATGAATTTGGAACTCTAAATCCAACATGGTTTGTAGTAGCTCTTTGAAACTTGACAAAATAAAGTAGTTCTCAGTTTTGTCTCTATGGTTTGTTTCCTCTTCAAGTAGCCCTAAGAAGAGACTGTGGAAAAGCACTTTCATTGAAAGGGGTTGCCAAGCTTCCAAGAAATTACGAGTTTCCGAAATAGCAGCAAATATTTTTTCACCCAGTCTTGATATACGTGGTGGTAATGATCAGTACACAAATCTCACTTGGCTCACCAAATTGTGTTCTTCTAGGTTGAAGCGTTCATCTACAGTAGCAGTTTTTATATGTAGGTTTCACTCTGTTCCCTCTTATATAGATAGATGAATTTGGAACTCTAAATCCAACATGGTTTGTAGTAGCTCTTTGAAACCTGACAAAATAAAGGAGTTCTCAGTTTTCTCTCTATGGTTTGTTTCCTCTTTAAGTAGCCCTAAGCACAGGCTGTGGACAAGCACTTTAATTGAGAGGGGTTGCCAAGCTTCTAAGAAATAACGAGTTTCCGAAATAGCAGCAAATATTTTTTCACCCAATCTTGATGATACGAGGTGGTAATGACAAGTACACAAATCCTACTTGGCTCACCAAATTTTGTTCTTCTAGGTTGAAGCGTTCGTTTACAGTAACAGTTTTTATTTTTAGGTTTCACTCTGTTCTCAAATATATAGATAGATGAATTTGGAACTCTAAATCCAACATGGTTTGTAGTGGCTCATTGAAACTTGACAAAATAAAGTAGCTCTCAGTTTTGTCTATATGGTTTCTTTCCTCTTCAAGTAGCCCGAAGAAGAGACTGTGGAAAAGCACTTTCATTGAAAGGGGTTGCCAAGCTTCCAAGAAATTACGAGTTTCCGAAATACCAGCAAATATTTTTTCACCCAATCTTGATGATACGTGGTGGTAATGATCAGTACACAAATCTCACTTGGCTCACCAAATTGTATTCTTCTAGGTTGAAGCGTTCATCTACAGTTGCAGTTTTTATATGTAGGTTTCAGTCTGTTCTCTCTTATATAGATAGATGAATTTGGAACTCTAAATCCAACATGGTTTGTAGTAGCTCTTTGAAACTTGACAAAATAAAGGAGTTCTCAGTTTTCTCTCTATGGTTTGTTTCCTCTTTAAGTAGCCCCAAGCACAGGCTGTGGAAAAGCACTTTCATTGAGAGGGGTTGCCAAGCTTCTAAGAAATAACGAGTTTCCGAAATAGCAGCAAATATTTTTTCACCCAATCTTGATGATACGAGGTGGTAATGACAAGTACACAAATCCTACTTGGCTCACCAAATTTTGTTCTTCTAGGTTGAAGCGTTCGTTTACAGTAGCAGTTTTTATTTTTAGGTTTCACTCTGTTTTCATATATATAGATAGATGAATTTGGAACTCTAAATCCAACATGGTTTGTAGTAGCTCTTTGAAACTTGACAAAATTAAGTACTTCTCTGTATTGTCTCTATGGTTTGTTTCCTCTTCAAGTAGCCCTAAGCAAGGCTGTGGAAAAGCACTTTCATTGAAAGAGGTTGCCAAGCTTCCAAGAAATTACGAGTTTCCAAAATACCAGCACATATTTTTTCACCCAATCTTGATGATACGTGGTGGTAATGAGAAGTACACAAATCCCACTTGGCTGACCAAATTTTCTTCTTCGAGGTTGAAGCGTTCGTTTACAGTAGCAGTTTTTATTTTTAGGTGTCACTCTGTTCTATCCTATATAGTGATGAATTTGGAACTCTAAATCCAACATGGTTTGTAGTAGCTCTTTGAAAATTGACAAAAAAAAAGTAGTTCTCAGTGTTTTCTCTACCGTTTATTTCCTCTTCAAGTAGCCCTAAGCAGAGACTGTGGAAAAGCACTTTCATTCAAAGGGGTTGCAAAGCTTCCAAGAAATTACGAGTTTCCAAAATACCAGGAAATATTTTTTCACCCAACCTTGATGATACGTGGTGGTAATGACAAGTACACAAATCCTACTTGGCTCACCAAATTTTGTTCTTCTAGGTTGAAGCGTTCGTTTACAGCAGCCATTTTTATTTTTAGGTTTCACTCTGTTCTCAAATATATAGAGAGATGAATTTGGAACTCTAAATCCAACATGGTTTTTAGTAGCTCTTTGAAACATAACAAAATAAAGGAGTTCTCATTTTTGTCTCTATGGTTTGTTTTTCTCTTCAAGTAGCCCTAAGAAGAGACTGTGGAACAGCACTTTAATTGAAAGGGGTTGCCAAGCTTCCAAGAAATTACGAGATTCCGAAATAGCAACAAATATATTTTCACCCAATCTTGATGATACTCGGTGGTAATGATAAGTAAACAAATCCCACTTGGCTCAACAAATTTTTTTCTTCTAGGTTGAAGCGTTCGTCTATAGTAGCAGTTTTTATATTTAGGTTTTCCTCTGTGCTCTCCTATATAGATATATGTATTTGGAACTCTAAACCCAACATGGTGTGTAGTAGCTCTTTGAAACTTGACAAAATAAAGGAGTTGTCATTTTTGTCTCTATGGTTTGTTTCCTCTTCAAGTAGCCCTAGGCACAGAATGTGGAAAAGCACTTTCATTGAGAGGGGTTGCCAAGCTTCTAAGAAATAACGAGTTTCCGAAATACCAGCAAATATTTATTCACCCAATCTAGATGATACTTGGTCTTAATGATCAGTACTAAAATCCCACATGGCTCACCAAATTTTGTTCTTCTAGGTTGACGCGTTGGTCTACAGTAGCAGTTTTTATATTATGTTTTCTCTGTGCTCTCCTACATAGATAGATGAATTTGGAACACTAAATCCATCATGGTTTGTAGTAGCTCTTTGAAACTTTACAAAAAAAAAGCATTTCTCAGTTTTGTCTCAATGGTTTGTTTCCTCTTCGAGTAGCAGTAGCACAGACTGTGGAAAAGCATTTTCATTGAGAGGGGTTGCCAAGCTTCTAAGAAATAACGAGTTTCCAAAATACCAGCAAATATTTTTTCACCCAATCTTGATGATATTGGTGGCAATGATCAGTACAAAAATCCCACTTGGCTCACCAAATTTTGTTCTTCTAGGTTGAAGCGTTCGTCTACAGTAGCAGTTTTTATATTTAGGTTTCCCTTTGTTCTCTCCTATATAGATAGATGAATTTGGAAGTCTAAATCCAACATGGTTTGTAGTAGCTTTTTGAAACTTGACAAAAAAAGTAGTTCTCAATTTTGTCTCTATGGTTTGTTTCCTCTTCAAGTAGACCTAGGCAGAGACTGTGGAAAAGCACTTTCATTGAAAGGGGTTGCCAAGCTTCCAAGAAATTACGAGTTTCCAAAATACCAGCACATATTTTTTCACCCAATCTTAATGATACGAGGTGGTAATGACAACTACACAAATCCCACTTGGCTCACCAAATTTTGTTCTTCTAGGTTGAAGCGTTCGTTTACAGTAGCAGTTTTTATTTTTAGGTTTCACTCTGTTTTCATATATATAGATAGATGAATTTGGAACTCTAAATCCAACATGGTTTGTAGTAGCTCTTTGAAACTTGACAAAATTAAGTACTTCTCTGTATTGTCTCTATGGTTTGTTTCCTCTTCAAGTAGCCCTAAGCAAGGCTGTGGAAAAGCACTTTCATTGAAAGAGGTTGCCAAGCTTCCAAGAAATTACGAGTTTCCAAAATACCAGCACATATTTTTTCACCCAATCTTGATGATACGTGGTGGTAATGACAAGTACACAAATCCCACTTGGCTGACCAAATTTTCTTCTTCGAGGTTGAAGCGTTCGTTTACAGTAGCAGTTTTTATTTTTAGGTGTCACTCTGTTCTATCCTATATAGAGATGAATTTGGAACTCTAAATCCAACATGGTTTGTAGTAGCTCTTTGAAAATTGACAAAAAAAAAAGTAGTTCTCAGTGTTTTCTTCTACCGTTTATTTCCTCTTCAAGTAGCCCTAAGCAGAGACTGTGGAAAAGCACTTTCATTCAAAGGGGTTGCAAAGCTTCCAAGAAATTACGAGTTTCCAAAATACCAGGAAATATTTTTTCACCCAAACTTGATGATACGTGGTGGTAATGACAAGTACACAAATCCTACTTGGCTCACCAAATTTTGTTCTTCTAGGTTGAAGCGTTCGTTTACAGCAGCCATTTTTATTTTTAGGTTTCACTCTGTTCTCAAATATATAGAGAGATGAATTTGGAACTCTAAATCCAACATGGTTTGTAGTAGCTCTTTGAAACATAACAAAATAAAGGAGTTCTCATTTTTGTCTCTATGGTTTGTTTCCTCTTCAAGTAGCCCTAAGAAGAGACTGTGGAACAGCACTTTAATTGAAAGGGGTTGCCAAGCTTCCAAGAAATTACGAGATTCCGAAATAGCAGCAAATATATTTTCACCCAATCTTGATGATACTCGGTGGTAATGATAAGTAAACAAATCCCACTTGGCTCAACAAATTTTTGTCTTCTAGGTTGAAGCGTTCGTCTATAGTAGCAGTTTTTATATTTAGGTTTCCCTCTGTTCCCTCCTATATAAATATATGAATTTGGAACTCTAAATCCAACATGGTTGTAGTAGCTCTTTGAAACTTGACAAAAAAAAAGCATTTCTCAGTTTTGTCTCTATGATTTGTTTCCTCTTCAAGTAGGAATAAGCAGAGACTGTGGAAAAGCACTTTCATTGAAAGGGGTTGCCAAGCTTCCAAGAAATTACGAGTTTCCGAAATACCAGCAAATATTTTTTCACCCAATCTTCATGATACTTGGTGGTAATAATCAGTACACAAATCCCACTTGGCTCACCAAATTTTGTTCTTCTAGTTTGAAGCGTTAGTCTACAGTAGCAGTTTTTATATTTAGGTTTTCCTCTGTGCTCTCCTATATAGATAGATGTATTTGGAACTCTAAACCCAACATGGTGTCTAGTAGCTCTTTGAAACTTGACAAAATAAAGGAGTTGTCATTTTTGTCTCTATGGTTTGTTTCCTCTTCAAGTAGCCCTAGGCACAGAATGTGGAAAAGCACTTTCATTGAGAGGGGTTGCCAAGCTTCTAAGAAATAACGAGTTTCCGAAATACCAGCAAATATTTATTCACCCAATCTAGATGATACTTGGTCTTAATGATCAGTACTAAAATCCCACATGGCTCACCAAATTTTGTTCTTCTAGGTTGACGCGTTGGTCTACAGTAGCAGTTTTTATATTATGTTTTCTCTGTGCTCTCCTACATAGATAGATGAATTTGGAACACTAAATCCATCATGGTTTGTAGTAGCTCTTTGAAACTTTACAAAAAAAAAATCATTTCTCAGTTTTGTCTCAATGGTTTGTTTCCTCTTCAAGTAGCAGTAGCACAGACTGTGGAAAAGCATTTTCATTGAGAGGGGTTGCCAAGCTTCTAAGAAATAACGAGTTTCCGAAATACCAGCAAATATTTTTTCACCCAATCTTGATGATATTGGTGGTAATGATCAGTACAAAAATCCCACTTGGCTCACCAAATTTTGTTCTTCTAGGTTGAAGCGTTCGTCTACAGTAGCAGTTTTTATATTTAGGTTTCCCTTTGTTCTCTCCTATATAGATAGATGTATTTGGAAGTTTAAATCCAACATGGTTTGTAGTAGCTTTTTGAAACTTGACAAAAAAAGTAGTTCTCAATTTTGTCTCTATGGTTTGTTTCCTCTTCAAGTAGCCCTAGGCAGAGACTGTGGAAAAGCACTTTCATTGAAAGGGGTTGCCACGCTTCCAAGAAATTACGAGTTTCCAAAATACCAGCACATATTTTTTCACCCAATCTTAATGATACGAGGTGGTAATGACAACTACACAAATCCCACTTGGCTCACCAAATTTTGTTCTTCTAGGTTGAAGCGTTCGTTTACAGTAGCAGTTTTTATTTTTAGGTGTCACTCCGTTCTATCGTATATATATAGATGAATTTGGAACTCTAAATCCAACATGGTTTGTAGTAGCTTTGTAAATTGACAAAAAAAGTAGTTCTCAGTTTTTCTCTATGGTTTGTTTCCTCTTCAAGTAGCCCTAAGCAGAGACTGTGGAAGAGCACTTTCATTGAAAGAAGTTGCAAAGCTTCCAAGAAAATACGAGTTTCCGACATAGCAGCAAATATTTTTTCACCCAATCTTGATGATACGTGGTGGTAATGACAAGTACACAAATCCCACTTGGCTGACCAAATTTTCTTCTTCTAGGTTGAAGCGTTCGTTTACAGTAGCAGTTTTTATTTTTAGGTGGTCACTCTGTTCTATCCTATATAGAGATGAATTTGGAACTCTAAATCCAACATGGTTTGTAGTAGCTCTTTGAAAATTGACAAAAAAAAAAGTAGTTCTCAGTGTTTTCTCTACCGTTTATTTCCTCTTCAAGTAGCCTAAGCAGAGACTGTGGAAAAGCACTTTCATTCAAAGGGGTTGCAAAGCTTCCAAGAAATTACGAGTTTCCAAAATACCAGGAAATATTTTTTCACCCAACCTTGATGATACGTGGTGGTAATGACAAGTACACAAATCCTACTTGGCTCACCAAATTTTGTTCTTCTAGGTTGAAGCGTTCGTTTACAGTAGCCATTTTTATTTTTAGGTTTCACTCTGTTCTCAAATACATAGACAGATGAATTTGGAACTCTAAATCCAACATGGTTTGTAGTAGCACTTTGAAACATAACAAAATAAAGGAGTTCTCATTTTTGTTTCTATGGTTTGTTTCCTCTTCAAGTAGCCCTAAGAAGAGACTGTGGAACAGCACTTTAATTGAAAGGGGTTGCCAAGCTTCCAAGAAATTATGAGGTTCCGAAATACCAGCAAATATTTTTTCGCCCAATCTTGATGATACGTGGTGGTAATGATCAGTACACAAATCTCACTTGGTTCACCAAATTTTGTTGTTCTAGGTTGAAGCGTTCATCTACAGTAGCAGTTTTTATATTTAGGTTTCCCTCTGTTGTCTCCTATATAGATAGATGAATTTGGAACTCTAAATCCAACATGGTTTGTGCTAAATCGTTGAAACTTCACAAAAAAAAGAGTTCTCAGTTTGGTCTCTATGGTTTGTTTCCTCTTCAAGTAGCCGTAGGCACAGACTGTGGAAAAGCATTTTCTTTGAGAGGGGTTTCCAAGGTTCAAAGAAATAACGAGTTTCCGAAATACCAGCAAATATTTTTTCACCAAATTTGATGATACGTGGTGGTAATGACAATTACACAAATCCCACTTGGCTCACCAAATTTTGTTCTTCTAAGTTGAAGCGTTCGTTTACAGTAGCAGTTTTTATTTTTAGGTTTCAATGTGTTCTCAAATATATAGATCGATGAATGTGGAACTCTAAATCCAACATGGTTTGTAGTAGCTCTTTGTAACGTGACAAAATAAAGGAGTTCTCACTTTTGTCTCTATGGTTTGTTTCCGCTTCAAGTAGCCCTAGGAAGAGACTGTGGAAAAGAACATTCATTGAAAGAGTTGCCAAGTTTCCAAGAAATTATGATTTCCAAAATACCAGCAAATATTTTTTCACCAATCTTGATGACACGTGGTGGTAATGACAGGTACACAAATCCCACTTGGCTCACCAAATTTTGTTCTTCTAGGTTGAAGCGTTCGTTTACAGTAGCAGTTTTTATTTTTAGGTTTCACACTGTTCTATCCTACCTAGATAGATGAATTTGGAACTCTAAATCCAACATGGTTTGTAGTAGCACTTTGAAACATAACAAAATAAAGGAGTTCTCATTTTTGTTTCTATGGTTTGTTTCCTCTTCAAGTAGCCCTAAGAAGAGACTGTGGAACAGCACTTTAATTGAAAGGGGTTGCCAAGCTTCCAAGAAATTATGAGGTTCCGAAATACCAGCAAATATTTTTTCGCCCAATCTTGATGATACGTGGTGGTAATGATCAGTACACAAATCTCACTTGGTTCACCAAATTTTGTTCTTCTAGGTTGAAGCGTTCATCTACAGTAGCAGTTTTTATATTTAGGTTTCCCTCTGTTGTCTCCTATATAGATAGATGAATTTGGAACTCTAAATCCAACATGGTTTGTGCTAAATCGTTGAAACTTCACAAAAAAAAGAGTTCTCAGTTTGGTCTCTATGGTTTGTTTCCTCTTCAAGTAGCCGTAGGCACAGACTGTGGAAAAGCATTTTCTTTGAGAGGGGTTTCCAAGGTTCAAAGAAATAACGAGTTTCCGAAATACCAGCAAATATTTTTTTCACCAAATTTGATGATACGTGGTGGTAATGACAATTACACAAATCCCACTTGGCTCACCAAATTTTGTTCTTCTAAGTTGAAGCGTTCGTTTACAGTAGCAGTTTTTATTTTTAGGTTTCAATGTGTTCTCAAATATATAGATCGATGAATGTGGAACTCTAAATCCAACATGGTTTGTAGTAGCTCTTTGTAACGTGACAAAATAAAGGAGTTCTCACTTTTGTCTCTATGGTTTGTTTCCGCTTCAAGTAGCCCTAGGAAGAGACTGTGGAAAAGAACATTCATTGAAAGAGTTGCCAAGTTTCCAAGAAATTATGATTTTCCAAAATACCAGCAAATATTTTTTCACCAATCTTGATGATACGTGGTGGTAATGACAGGTACACAAATCCCACTTGGCTCACCAAATTTTGTTCTTCTAGGTTGAAGCGTTCGTTTACAGTAGCAGTTTTTATTTTTAGGTTTCACACTGTTCTATCCTACCTAGATAGATGAATTTGGAACTCTAAATCCAACATGGTTTGTAGTAGCTCTTTGAAACTTGATAAAATAAAGGAGTTCTCAGTTTTTTCTCTATGGTTTGTTTCCTCCTCAAGTAGCCCTAAGCAGAGACTGTTGAAAAGCACTTTCATTGAGAGGGGTTGCCAAGGTTCTAAGAAATAACGAGTTTCCGAAAAACCAGCAAATATTTTTTCACCAATCTTGATGATACGTGGTGGTAATGACAAGTACACAAATCCCACTTTGCTCACCAAATTTTGTTCTTCTAGGTTGAAGCGTTCGTTAACAGTAGCTGTTTTTATTTTTAGGTTTCAATCTGTTCTCAAATATATAGATAGATGAATTTGGAACTCTAAATCGAACATGGTTTGTAGTAGCTCTTTGTAACTTGACAAAATAAAGGAGTTCTCACTTTTGTCTCTATTGTTTGTTTCCTCTTCAAATAGCCCTAGGAAGAGACTGTGGAAAAGAACATTCATTGAAAGAGTTGCCAAGCTTCCAAGAAATTACGATTTTCCGAAATACCAGCAAATATTTTTTCACCAATCTTGATGATACGTGGTGGTAATCACAAGTACACAAATCCCACTTGGCTCACCAAATTTTGTTCTTCTAGGTTGAAGCGTTCGTTTACAGTAGCAGTTTTTATTTTTAGGTGTCACTCTGTTCTATCCTACCTAGATAGATGAATTTGGAACTCTAAATCCAACATGGTTAGTAGTAGCTCTTTGAAACTTGACAAAATAAAGGAGTTCTCAGTTTTTTCTCTATGGTTTGTTTCCTCTTCAAGTAGCCCTATGCAGAGACTGTGGAAAAGCACTTTCATTGAAAGGGGTTGCCAAGCTTCCAAGAAATTAAGAGTTTCCAAAATACCAGCAAATATTTTTACACCCAAACTTGATGATAATTGGTGGTAATGACAAGTACACAAATCCCACTTGGCTCACCAAATTTTGTTCTTCTAGGTTAAAGCGTTTGTTTACAGTAGCAGTTTTTATTTTTAGGTTTCACTTTGTTCTCTCCTATATAGATAGATGAATTTGGAACTCTGAATCCAACATGGTTTGTAGTAACACTTTGAAACTTGACAAAAAAAAGTAGTTCTCAGTTTTGTCTCTATGGTTTGTTTCCTCTTCAAGTAGCCGTAAGCAGAGACTTTGGAAAAGCACTTTCATTGAAAGGGGTTGCCAAGCTTCCAAGAAATTACGATTTTTCGAAATACCAGCAAATATTTTTTTCACCGAATCTGGATGATACATGGCGGTAATGACAAGTACACAAATCCCACTTAGCTCAGCAAATTTTTTTCTTCTAGGTTGAAGCGTTCAACTAAGGTAGCAGTATTTACATTTAGGATTCACTCTGTTCTCTCCTATATAGATAGATGAATTTGGAACTCTAAATCCAAAATGGTTTGTAGTAGCTCTTTGGAACTTGAAAAATAAAGGAGTACTCCGTTTTGTCTCTATGGTTTGTTTCCTCTTCATGTAGCCCTAGTCACAGACTGTGGAAAAGCATTTTCATTTGAGGGGTTGCCAAGCTTCCAAGATATTACGAGTTTCCAAAATACCAGAAAATATTTTTTCACCCAATCTTGATGATACGTGGTGGTAATGACAAGTACACAAATCCCACTTGGCTCACGAAATTTTGTTCTTTTAGGTTGAAGAGTTCGTTTACAGTAGCAGTTTTTATTTTTAGGTTTCACTCTGTTCTCTCCTATATAGATAGATGAATTTGGAACTCTTAATCCAACATGGTTTGTAGTAGCTCTTTGAAACTTGACAAAATAAAGGAGTTCTCAGTTTTGTTTCAATGATTTGTTTCCTCTTCAAGTAGCCCTAAGCATAGATTGTGGAAAAGCACTTTCATTGAAAGGGGTTGCCAATCTTCCAAGAAATTACGAGTTTCCAAATACCAGCAAATATTTTTTCACCAATCTTGATGATACTTGGTGTTAATGACAAGTACACAAGTCCCTCTTGGCTCAGCAAATTTTGTTCTTCTAGGTTGAAGCGTTCGTTTACAGAAGCAGTTTTTATTTTTAGGTTTCACTCTGTTCTCTCCTATATAGATAGATGAATTTGGAACTCTAAATCCAACATGGTTTGTAGTACCTCTTTGAAATTTCATAAAATAAAGGAGTTCTCAGTTTTGTCTCTATGGTTTGTTTCCTCGTCAAGTAGCCCTAGGCACAGACTGTGGGAAAAGTACTTTCATTGAGACGGTTTCTCTAGCTTCTAAGAAATAACTAGTTTCCGAAATACCAGCAAATATTTTTTCACCCAATCTTCATGATACGTGGTGGTAATGATCAGTCCACACATCCCACTTGGCTCACCAAATTTTGTTCTTCTAAGTTGAAGCGTTCGTCTACAGTAGCAGTTTTTATATTTACGTTTCACTCTGTACTCTCTTATATAGATAGATGAATTTGGAACTCTAAATCCAACATGGTTTGTAGTAGCTCTTTGAAACTTGACAAAATAAAATAGTTCTCAGTTTTGTCTCTATGGTTTGTTTCTTCTTCAAGTAGCCCTAGGCACAGACTGAAAAAGCACTTTTATTGAGCGGGATAGACAAGCTTCTAAGAAATCATGAGTTTTTGAAATACCAGCAAATATTCTTTCACCCAATCTTGATGATATGTGGTGGTAATGATAAGTACAGAAATCTCACTTGGCTCACCAAATTGTGTTCTTCTAGGTTGAAGTGTTCCTTTACAGGAGCAGTTTATGTTTTTACGTTTCCCTCTGTTCTCTCCTATACAGATAGCTGAATTTGGAAGTCTAAATCCAGCATGGATTGTAGTAGCGCTTTGAAACTTGACAAAAAAAACTAGTTCTCAGTTTTGTCTCTATGATTTGTTTCCTCTTCAAGTACCCCTAAGCAGAGACTGTGGACAAGCACTTTCATTGAAAGGAGTTGCCAACCTTCCAAGAAATTACGATTTTCTGAAATTCCAGCAAATATTTTTTCACCCTATCTTGATGATACGTGGGGGTCATGATCAGTACACCAATCCCACTAGGCTCACCAATTTTGTTCTTCTAGGTTGAAACGTTCATCTACAGTAGCAGTTTTTATATTTATTTTTCACTCTGTTCTCTCCTATATAGATAGTTGAATTTGGAACTCTAAATCCAACATGGTTTGTAGTAGCTTTTTGAAACTTGACAAAATAAAGGAGTTCTCAGTTTATTCTCTATGGTTTGTTTCCTCTTCAAGTAGCCCTAGGCACAGACTGTGGAAAAGCACTTTCATTGAGAGGGGTTGCCAAGCTTGTAAGAAATAACGAGTTTCCAAAATACCAGCAAATATTTTTTCTCCCAATCTTGATGATACTTGGTGGTTTGGACAAGTACACAAATCCCACTTGGCTCACCAAATTTTGTTCTTCTAGGTTGAAGCGTTCGTTTACAGTAGCAGTTTTTATTTTTAGGTTTCACTTTGTTCTCTCCTATATAGATAGATGAATTTGGAACTCTAAATCCAAAAAGGTTTGTAGCAGCTCTTTGATACTTGACAAAAAAAGTAGTTCTCAATTTTGTCTCTATGATTTGTTTCCTCTTCAATGATCCCAGGCAGAGACTGTGGAAAAGCACTTTCATTGAAAGGGGTTGCCAAGCTTCCAAGAAATTACGGGTTTCCGAAATACCAGCAAATATTTTTTCACCCAATCTTGATGATACTTGGTGGTAATGACAAGTACACAAATCCCACTTGGCTCACCAAATTTTGTTCTTCTAGGTTGCAGCGTTCGTCTACAGTAGCAGTTTTTATATTTAGTTTTCACTCTGTTCTCTCCTATATAGATAGATGAATTTGGAACTCTAAATCCAACATGGTTTGTAGTATCTCTTTGAAACTTGACCAAATAAAGGAGTTCTCAGTTTTTTCTCTATGGTTTGTTTCCTCCTCAAGTAGCCTTAGGCACAGACTGTGGAAAAGCACTTTCATTGAGAGGGTTTGCCAACCTTCTAAGAAATAAGGATTTTCCGAAATACCAGCAAATATTTTTCACCCAATCTTGATGATACTTTGTGGTAATTATCAGTACACAAATCCCGCTTGGTTCACCAAATTTTGTTCTTCTAGGTTGCAGCGTTCTTCTACAGTAGCAGTTTATATTTTTAGGTTTCCCTCTGTTCTCTCTTATATTGAGAGATGAATTTGGAACTCTAAATCCAACATGGTTTGTAGTAGCACTTTGGAACTTCACAAAAAAACTAGTTCTCAGTTTTGTCTCTATGGTTTGTTTCTTCTTCAAGTAGCCCTCAGCAGACACTGTGGAAAAGCACTTTCATTGAAAGTGGTTGCCAAGCTTCCAAAAAATTACGAGTTTCCAAATACCAGCAAATATTTTTTCACCCAATCTTCATGATACGTGGTGGTAATTACAAGTACACAAATCCCACTTGGCTCACCAAATTTGGTTCTTCTAGGTTGAAGTGTTCGTCTACAGTAGCAGTTGTTATATTTAGGTTTCCCTCTGTTCTCTCATATAGAGATAGATGAATTTGGAACTCTAAATCCAACATGGTTTGTAGTAGCTCTTTGAAACTTGACAAAATAATGGAGTTCTCCGTTTTGTCTCTATGGTTTGTTTCCTCTTCAAGTAGCCCGAGGCTCAGACTGTGGAAAAGCACTTTCATTGAGAGGGGTTGCCAAGCTTCTAAGAAATAACGAGTTTCCGAAATACCAGCAAATATTTTTACACCCAAACTTGATGATACTTGGTGGTAATGAAAGTACACAAAATCCCACTTGGATCACCAAATTTTGTTCTTCTAGGTAAAGCGTTTGTTTGCAGTAGCAGTTTTTATTGTTAGGTTTCACTTTGTTCTCTCCTATATAGATAGATGAATTTGGAACTCTAAATCCAACATGGTTTGTAGTAACACTTTGAAACCTGACAAAAAAAAGTGGTTCTCAGTTTTGTCTCTATGGTTTGTCTCCTCTTCAAGTAGCCCTAAGCAGAGACTGTGGAAAAGCACTTTCATTGAAAGGGGTTGCAAAGCTTCCAAGAAATTACGAGTTTTCGAAATACCAGCAAATATTTTTTCACCGAATCTGGATGATACATGGCGGGTAATGACAAGTACACAAATCCCACTTAGCTCAGCAAATTTTTTTTTCTAGGTTGAAGCGTTCATCTACAGTAGCAGTATTTACATTTAGGTTTCACTCTGTTCTCTCCTATATAGATAGATGAATTTGGAACTCTAAATCCAACATGGTTTGTAGTAGCTCTTTGGAACTTGAAAAATAAAGGAGTTCTCCGTTTTGTCTCTAAGGTTTGTTTCCTCTTCAAGTAGCCCTAGTCACAGACTGTGGAAAAGCATTTTATTTTTGGGGTTGCCAAGCTTCCAAGATATTACGAGTTTCCAAAATACCAGAAAATATTTTTTCACCCAATCTTGATGATACGTCTTGGTATTGACAAGTACACAAATCCCACTTGGCTCACGAAATTTTGTTCTTTTAGGTGAAGAGTTCGTTTACAGTAGCAGTTTTTATTTTTAGTTTCACTCTGTTCTCTTATATAGATAGATGAATTTGGAACTCTAAATCCAACATGGTTTGTAGTAGCTCTTGGAAACCTGACAAATAAAGGAGTTCTTACTTTTGTTTCAATGATTTGTTTCTCCTCAAGTAGCCCTAAGCATAGATTGTGGAAAAGCACTTTCATTGAAAGGGGTTGCCAATCTTCCAAGAAATTACGAGTTTCCGAAATACCAGCAAATATTTTTTCACCAATCTTGATGAAACTTGGTGTTAATGACAAGTACACAAGTCCCATATGGCTCAGCAAATTTTGTTCTTCTAGGTTGAAGCGTTCGTTTAGAGAAGCAGTTTTTATTTTTAGGTTTCACTCTGTTCTCTCCTATATAGATAGATGAATTTGGAACTCTAAATCCAACATGGTTTGTAGTACCTCTTTAAAATGGACAAAATATAGGAGTTCTCAGTTTTGTCTCTATGGTTTGTTTCCTCTTCAAGTAGCCCTAGTCACAGACTGTGGAAAAGCATTTTGATTGTGAGGGGTTGCCAAGCTTCCAAGATATTACGAGTTTCCAAAATACCAGCAAATATTTTTTCACCCAATCTTGATGATACGTGGAGGTAATGACAAGTACACAAATCCCACTTGGCTCAACAAATTTTGTTCTTCTAGGTTGAAGCGTTCGTTTACAGTAGCAGTTTTTATATTTAGGTTTACCTCTGTTCTCTCCTATATACATAGATGAATTTGGATCTCTAAATCCAACATGGTTGGTAGTAGCTCTTTGAAACTTGACAAAAAAAAGTAGTTCTCACTTTTGTCTCTATGATTTGTTTCCTCTTCAAGTAGCCCTAAGCTCAGACTGTGGAAAAACACTTTCATTGAAAGGGGTTGCCAAGCTTCCAAGAATTTAAGAGTTTCCAATATAACAGCAAATATTTTTTCACGCAATCTTGATGATACGTGGTGATAATGACAAGTAAACAAATCCCACTTGGCACACCAAATTTTGTTCTATTAGTTTGAAGCGTTCGTTTACAGTAGCAGTTTATATTTTTAGGTTTCCCTCTGTTCTCTCTTATATTGAGAGATGAATTTGGAACTCTAAAACCAACATGGTTTGTAGTAGTACTTTGGAACTTCACAAAAAAACCTGTTCTCAGTTTTGTCTCTATGGTTTGTTTCCTCTTCAAGTAGCCGTAAGCAGACACTTTGGAAAAGCACTTTCATTGAAAGGGGTTGCCAAGCTTCCAAGAAATTACGAGTTTCCGAATACCAGCAAATATTTTTTCACCCAATCTTCATGATACGTGGTGGTAATTACAAGTACACAAATCCCACTTGGCTCACCAAATTTGGTTCTTCTAGGTTGAAGCGTTCGTTTACAGTAGCAGTTTTTATATTTAGGTTTCCCTCTGTTCTCTCCTATATAGACATTTGAATTTGGAACTCTAAATCCAACATGGTTTGTAGTAGCTCTTTGAAACTTGACAAAATAAAGGAGTTCTCAGTTTTGTCTCTATGTTTTGTTTCCTCTTCAAGTAGCCCGAGGCTCAGACTGTGGAAAAGCACTTTCATTGAGAGGGGTTGCCAAGCTTCTAAGAAATAACGAGTTTCCGAAATACCAGCAAATATTTTTACACCCAAACTTGATGATACTTGGTGGTAATGACAAGTACACAAATCCCACTTGGCTCACCAAATTTTGTTCTTCTAGGTTAAAGCGTTTGTTTACAGTAGCAGTTTTTATTTTTAGGTTTCACTTTGTTCTCTCCTATATAGATAGATGAATTTGGAACTCTGAATCCAACATGGTTTGTAGTAACACTTTGAAACTTGACAAAAAAAGTAGTTCTAGTTTTGTCTCTATGGTTTGTTTCCTCTTCAAGTAGCCCTAAGCAGAGACTTTGGAAAAGCACTTTCATTGAAAGGGGTTGCCAAGCTTCCAAGAAATTACGAGTTTTCGAAATACCAGCAAATATTTTTTCACCGAATCTGGATGATACATGGCGGTAATGACAAGTACACAAATCCCCCTTAGCTCAGCAAATTTTTTCTTCTAGGTTGAAGCGTTCAACTACAGTAGCAGTATTTACATTTAGGATTCACTCTGTTCTCTCCTATATAGATAGTTGAATTTGGAACTCTAAATCCAACATGGTTTGTAGTAATTCTTTGGAATTTGAAAAATAAAGGAGTTCTCCGTTTTGCCTCTATGGTTTGTTTCCTCTTCAAGTAGCCCTAGTTACAGACTGTGGAAAAGCATTTTCATTTGAGGGGTTGCCAAGCTTCCAAGATATTACGAGTTTCCAAAATACCAGAAAATATTTTTTCATCCAATCTTGATGATACGTGGTGGTAATGACAAGTACACAAATCCCACTTGGCTCACGAAATTTTGTTCTTTTAGGTTGAAGAGTTCGTTTACAGTAGCAGTTTTTATTTTTAGGTTTCACTCTGTTCTCTCCTATATAGATAGATGAATTTGGAACTCTTAATCCAACATGGTTTGTAGTAGCTCTTTGAAACTTGACAAAAGAAAGGAGTTCTCAGTTTTGTTTCAATGATTTGTTTCCTCTTCAAGTAGCCCTAAGCATAGATTGTGTAAAAGCACTTTCATTGAAAGGGGTTGCCAATCTTCCAAGAAATTACGAGTTTCCGAAATACCAGCAAATATTTTTTCACCAATCTTGATGATACTTGGTGTTAATGACAAGTACACAAGTCCCACTTGGCTCAGCAAATTTTGTTCTTCTAGGTTGAAGCGTTCCTTTACAGAAGCAGTTTTTATTTTTAGGTTTCACTCTGTTCTCTCCTATATAGATAGATGAATTTGGAACTCTAAATCCAACATGGTTTGTAGTACCTCTTTGAAACTTCATAAAATAAAGGAGTTCTCAGTTTTGTCTCTATGGTTTGTTTCCTCGTCAAGTAGACCTAGGCACAGACTGTGGAAAAGCACTTTCATTGAGACGGTTTCCCTAGCTTCTAAGAAATAACTAGTTTCCGAAATACCAGCAAATATTTTTTCACCCAATCTTCATGATACGTGGTGGTAATGATCAGTACACACATACCACTTTGCTCACCAAATTTTGTTCTTCTAGGTTGAAGCGTTCGTCTACAGTAGCAGTTTTTATATTTACGTTTCACTCTGTACTCTCTTATATAGATAGATGAATTTGGAACTCTGAATCCAACATGGTTTGTAGTAGCTCTTTGAAACTTGACAAAATAAAATAGTTCTCAGTTTTGTCTCTATGGTTTGTTTCTTCTTCAAGTAGCCCTAGGCACAGACTGAAAAAACACTTTTATTGAGAGGGATTGACAAGCTTCTAAGAAATAATGAGTTTTTGAAATACCAGCAAATATTCTTTCACCCAATCTTGATGATATGTGGTGGTAATGATAAGTACAGAAATCCCACTTGGCTCACCAAATTGTGTTCTTCTAGGTTGTAGTGTTCCTTTACAGTAGCAGTTTATATTTTTAGGGTTCCGTCTGTACTCTCCTATACAGATAGCTGAATTTGGAACTCTAAGTCAAGCATGGTTTGTAGTAGCGTTGAAACTTGAAAAAAAACTAGTTCTCAATTTTGTCTCTATGATTTATTTCCTCTTCAAGTAGCCCTAAGCAGAGACTGTGGACAAGCACTTTCATTGAAAGGAGTTGCCAACCTTCCAAGAAATTACGAGTTTCCGAAATACCAGCAAATATTTTTTTACCCAATCTTGTTGATACGTGGGGGTCATGATCAGTACACCAATCCCACTAGGCTCACCAAATTTTGTACTTCTAGGTTGAAGCATTCATCTACAGTAGCAGTTTTTATATTTATTTTTCACTCTGTTCTCTCTAAATAGATAGTTGAATTTGGAACTCTAAATCCAACATGGTTTGTAGTAGCTTTTTGAAACTTGACAAAATAAAGGAGTTCTCAGTTTTGTCTCTATGGTTTGTTTCCTCTTCAAGTAGCCCTAGGCACAGACTGTGGAAAAGCACTTTCATTGAGAGGGGTTGCCAAGCTTCTAAGAAATAACGAGTTTCCGAAATACCAGCAAATATTTTTTCACCCAATCTTGATGATACTTGGTGGTAAGGACAAGTACACAAATCCCACTTGGCTCACCAAATTTTGTTCTTCTAGGTTGAAGCGTTCGTTTTCAGTAGCAGTTTTTATTTTTAGGTTTCACTTTGTTCTCTCCTATATAGATAGATTAATTTGGAACTCTAAATCCAACAAGGTTTGTAGCAGCTCTTTGATACTTGACAAAAAAAGTAGTTCTCAGTTTTGTCTCTATGATTTGTTTCCTCTTCAATAGCTCAGGTAGAGATGTGGAAAAGCACTTTCATTGAAATCGGTTGCCAAGCTTCCAAGAAATTACGGGTTTCCGAAATACAGCAAATATTTTTTCACCCAATCTTGATGATACTTGGTGGTAATGACAAGTACACAATTCCCACTTAGCTCACCAAATTTTGTTCTACAATGTTGAAGCGTTCGTTTACAGTAGCAGTTTTTATTTTTAGGTTTCACTCTGTTCTCTCCTATATAGATAGATGAATTTGGAACTCTAAATCCAACATGGTTTGTAGTAGCTCTTTGAAAGTTGACAAAATAAAGGAGTTCGCAGTTTTGTCTCTATGGATTGTTTCCTCTTCAAGTAGCCCTAGGCACAGACTGTGGAAAAGCACTTTCATTGAGTGGGGTTGCCAAGCTTCTAAGAAATAATGAGTTTTCAAAATACCAGCAAATATTTTTTCACCCAATCTTGATGATATGTGGTGGTAATGATCAGTACACAAATCCCACTTGGCTCACCAATTTGTGTGCTTCTAGGTTGAAGCGTTCGTTTACAGTAGCAGTTTTTATTTTTAGGTTTCACTCTGTTCTCTTTTACATAGATAGATGAATTTGGAACTCTAAATCCAACATGGTTTTTAGTAGCTCTTTTAAACTTGACAAAATATAGGAGTTCGAAGTTTTGCCTCTATGTTTTTTTTCCTCTTTAAGTAGCCCTAGGCACAGACTGTGGAAAAGCACTTTCATTGAGAGGGGTTGCCAGGCTTCTAAGAAATTACTATTTTCCGAAATACCAGCAAATATTTTTTCACCCAATCATGATGATGCTTGGTCGTAATGACAAGTACACAAGTCCCACTTGGCTCACCAAATTTTGTTATTCTAGGTTGAAGCGTTCATTTACAGTAGCAGTTTATATTTTAGGTTTCCCTCTGATCTCTCCTATATAGATAGATGAATTTGGAACTCTAAATTCAACATGGTTTGTAGTAGCTCTTTGAAACTTGACAAAATGAAGGGGTTCTCAGTTTTGTCTCTGTGATTTGTTTCCTCTTCAAGTAGCCCTAAGCAGAGACTGTGGAAAAGCACTTTCATTGAAAGGGGTTGCAAGCTTCAAAGAAATTACGAGTTTCCGAAATAGCAGCAAATATTTTTTCACCCAATCTTGAATATACTTGGTGGTAATGACAAGTACACAAATCCATCTTGGCTCACCAAATTTTGTTCTTCTAGGTTGAAGCGTTTGTTTAGAGTAGCAGTTTTTATTTTTGGGTTTCACTCTGTTCTCCCCTATATAGATAGACGAATTTGGAACTCTAAATCCAACAAGGTTTGTAGTAGCTCTTTGAAACTTGACAAAAAAGGAGTTCTCAGTTTTGTCTCTATGGTTTGTTTCCTCTTCAAGTAGCCCTAGGCACAGAGTGTGGAAAAGCACTTTTATTGAGAGAGGTTGTCAAGCTTCTAAGAAATAACGAGTTTCCAAAATACCAGCAAATATTTTTTTACCCAATCTTGATGATACTTGGGGGTAATGATCAGTACACAAATCTCACTTGGGCCACCAAATTTTGTTCTTCTAGGTTTAAGCGTTCGTCTACAGTAGCACTTTTTATATTTAGGTTTCACTCTGTTCTCTCCTATATAGTTAGAAGAATTTGGAACTCTAAATCCAACATGGTTTGTAGTAGCTCTTTGAATCTTGACAAAATAAAGGAGTTCTCAGTTTTGTCTTTATGGTTTGTTTCCTCTTCAAGTAGCCCTAAGCAGAGACTGTGGAAAAGCACTTTCATTGAAAGCGGTTGCAAGCTTCCAAGAAATTACGAGTTTCCGAAATACCAGCAAATATTTTTTTACCCAATCTTGAATATACTTGGTGGTAATGACAAGTACACAAATCCCACTTGGCTCACCAAATTTTGTTCTTCTAGGTTGAAGCGTTTGTTTAGAGTAGCAGTTTTTATTTTTAGGTTTCACTCTGTTCTCCCCTATATAGATAGACGAATTTGGAACTCTAAATCCAACAAGGTTTGTAGTAGCTCTTTGAAACTTGACAAAATGAAGGAGTTCTCAGTTTTGTCTCTGTGATTTGTTTCCTCTTCAAGTAGCCCTAAGCAGAGACTGTGGAAAAGCACTTTCATTGAAAGCGGTTGCAAGCTTCCAAGAAATTACGGGTTTCCGAAATACCAGCAAATATTTTTTCACCCAATCTTGAATATACTTGGTGGTAATGACAAGTACACAAATCCCACTTGGCTCACCAAATTTTGTTCTTCCAGGTTGAAGCGTTTGTTTAGAGTTGCAGTTTTTATTTTTGGGTTTCACTCTGTTCTCCCCTATATAGATAGACGAATTTGGAACTCTAAATCCAACAAGGTTCGTAGTAGCTCTTTGAAACTTGACAAAATAAAGGAGTTCTCAGTTTTGTCTCTATGGTTTGTTTCCTCTTCAAGTAGCCCTAGGCACAGAGTGTGGAAAAGCACTTTTATTGAGAGAGGTTGTCAAGCTTCTAAGAAATAACGAGTTTCCAAAATACCAGCAAATATTTTTTTACCCAATCTTGATGATACTTGGGGGTAATGATCAGTACACAAATCTCACTTGGGCCACCAAATTTTGTTCTTCTAGGTTTAAGCGTTCGTCTACAGTAGCACTTTTTATATTTAGGTTTCACTCTGTTCTCTCCTATATAGTTACAAGAATTTGGAACTCTAAATCCAAATGGTTTGTAGTAGCTCTTTGAATCTTGACAAAATAAAGAAGTTCTCAGTTTTGTCTGTATGGTTTGTTTCCTCTTCAAGTAGCCCTAAGCAGAGACTGTGGAAAAGCACTTTCATTGAAAGCGGTTGCAAGCTTCCAAGAAATTACGAGTTTCCGAAATACCAGCAAATATTTTTTTACCCAATCTTGAATATACTTGGTGGTAATGACAAGTACACAAATCCCACTTGGCTCACCAAATTTTGTTCTTCTAGGTTGAAGCGTTTGTTTAGAGTAGCAGTTTTTATTTTTAGGTTTCACTCTGTTCTCCCCTATATAGATAGACGAATTTGGAACTCTAAATCCAACAAGGTTCGTAGTAGCTCTTTGAAACTTGACAAAATAAAGGAGTTCTCAGTTTTGTCTCTATGGTTTGTTTCCTCTTCAAGTAGCCCTAGGCACAGAGTGTGGAAAAGCACTTTTATTGAGAGAGGTTGTCAAGCTTCTAAGAAATAACGAGTTTCAAAAATACCAGCAAATATTTTTTTACCCAACCTTCATGATACTTGGGGGTAATCTCACTTGGGCAACCAAATTTTGTTCTTCT
Source organism: Callospermophilus lateralis (assembly GCF_048772815.1). Classification (NCBI taxonomy): domain Eukaryota; kingdom Metazoa; phylum Chordata; class Mammalia; order Rodentia; family Sciuridae; genus Callospermophilus; species Callospermophilus lateralis. The sequence goes on along the minus strand of NW_027513122.1, from coordinate 102,936 downwards.
AGGTATAAGCGTTCGTCTACAGTAGCACTTTTTATATTTAGGTTTCACTCTGTTCTCTCCTATATAGTTAGAAGAATTTGGAACTCTAAATTCAACATGGTTTGTAGTAGCTCTTTGAATCTTGACAAAATAAAGGAGTTCTCAGTTTTGTCTCTATGGTTTGTTTCCTCTTCAAGAAGCCCTAGGCACAGACTTTGGAAAAGCACTTTCATTGAGAGGGTTGCCAAGCTTCTAAGAAATAACGAGTTTCCGAAATACCAGCAAATATTTTCTCACCCAATCTTGATGATACTTGGTGGTAAGGACAAGTACACAAATCCCATTTGGCTCACCAAATTTTGTTCTTCTAGGTTGAAGCGTTCGTTTAAAGTAGCAGTTTTTATTTTTAGGTTTCACTTTGTTCTCTCCTATATAGATAGAGGAATTTGGAACTCTAAATCCAAAAGATTTGTAGCAGCTCTTTGAAACTTGACAAAAAAAAGTAGTTCTCAGTTTTGTCTCTATGATTTGTTTCCTCTTCAAGTAGCCCATGCAGAGACTGTGGAAAACCACTGTCATTGAAAGGGGTTTCCAAGCTTCCAAGAAATTACGGGTTTCCGAAATACCAGCAAATATTTTTTCACCCAATCTTGATGATACTTGGTGGTAATGACAAGTACACAAATCCCACTTGGCTCACCAAATTTTGTTCTTCTAGGTTGAAGCGTTCGTTTACAGTAGCAGTTTTTATTTTTAGGTTTCACTCTGTTCTCTTTTACATAGATAGATGAATTTGGAACTCTAAATACAACATGGTTTGTAGTAGCTCTTTGAAACTTGACAAAACGAAGGAGTTCTGAGTTTTGTCTCCATGTTTTGTTTCCTCTTCAAGTAGCCCTAGGCACAGACTGTGGAAAAGCACTTTCATTGAGAGGGGTTGCCAGGCTTCTAAGTAACAACGAGTTTCCGAAATACCAGCAAATATTTTTTCACCCAATCTTTATGATACTTGGTGGTAATGACAAGTACGCAAGTCCCACTTGGCTCTCCAAGTTTTGTTCTTCTAGGTTGAAGCGTTCGTTTACAGTAGCAGTTTATATTTTTAGGTTTCCCTCTGTTCTCTCCTATATAGATAGCTGAATTTGAAACTCTAAATCCAACATGGTTTGTACTAGCTCTCTGAAACTTGACAAAAAAAGTAGTTCTCAGTTTTGTCTCTATGATTTCTTTCATCTTCAAGTAGCCCTAAACAGAGACTGTGGAAAAGCACTTTTGTTCAAAGGGGTTGCCAAGTTTCCAAGAAATTACGAGTTTGTGAAATACCTGCAAATACTTTTGCACCCAATCTTGATGATAAGTGGTGGTAATGACAAGTAGACATCCTACTTGGCTCACCAAATTTTGTTATTCTCGGTTGAAGCGTTCGTTTACAGTAGCAGTTTTTATTTTTAGGTTTCCCTTTGTTCTCTCCTATATAGATAGATGGATTTGGAACTCTAAATAAAACATGGTTTGTAGTAGCTTTTTTAAACTTGACAAAATAATGGAGTTCTCAGTTTTGTCTCAATGGTTTATTTCCTCTTCAAGTAGCCCTAGGCAGAGACTGTGGAAAAGCATTTCATTGAAAGGGGTTGCCAAGCTTCCAAGAAATTACGAGTTTCCAAAATACCAGCACATATTTTTTCACCCAATCTTGATGATACGTGGTGGTAATGACAAGCACACAAATCCCACTTGGCTCACCAAATTTTGTTCTTCTAGGTGGAAGCGTTCGTTTACAGTAGCAGTTTTTATTTTTAGGAGTCACTCTGTTCTATCCTATATAGATAGATGAATTTGGAACTCTAAATCCAACATGGTTTTAGTAGCTCTTTGAAAATTGACAAAATAAAGTAGTTCTCAGTTTTGTCTCTATGGTTTTTTTTCTCTTCACCTAGCCCTAGGCAGAGACTGTGGAAAAGCACTTTAATTGAAAGGGGTTGCCAAGCTTCCAAGAAATTACGATTTTCCGAAATACCAGCAAATATTTTTTCACCCAATCTTGATGATACGTGGTGGTAATGATCAGTACACAAATCACACTTGGCTCACCAAATTGTGTTCTTCTAGATGGAAGCGTTCATCTACAGTAGCAGTTTTTATATGTAGGTTTCACTCTGTTCTCTCTTATATAGATAGATGAATTTGGAACTCTAAATCCAACATGGTTTGTACTAGCTCTTTGAAACTTGACAAAATAAAGAGTTCTCAGTTTTGTCTCTATGGTTTGTTTCCTCTTCAAGTAGCCCTAAGCACAGGCTGTGGAAAGGCACTTTCATTGAGAGGGGTTGCCAAGCTTCTAAGAAATAACGAGTTTCCGAAATAGCAGCAAATATTTTTTCACCCAATCTTGACGATACGAGGTGGTAATGACAAGTACACAAATCCTACTTGGCTCACCAAATTTTGTTCTTCTAGGTTGAAGCGTTCGTTTACAGTAGCAGTTTTTATTTTTAGGTTTCACTCTGTTCTCAAATATATAGATAGATGAATTTGGAACTCTAAATCCAACATGGTTTGAAGTAGCTCTTTGAAACTTGACAAAATAAAGTAGCTCTCAGTTTTGTCTCTATGGTTTGTTTCCTCTTCAAGTAGTCCTAAGAAGAGACTGTGGAAAAGTACTTTCAATGAAAGGGGTTGCCAATCTTCCAAGAAATTACGATTTTCCGAAATACCAGCAAATATTTTTTCACCCAATCTTGATGATACGTGGTGGTAATCATCAGTACACAAATTTCACTTGGCTCTCCAAATTGTGTTCTTCTAGTTTGAAGCGTTCATCTACAGTAGTAGTTTTTATATGTAGGTTTCACTCTGTTCTCTCTTATATAGATAGATGAATTTGGAACTCTAAATCCAACATGGATGTAGTAGCTCTTTGAAACATGACAAAATAATGGAGTTCTCAGTTTTGTCTCTATGGTTTGTTTCCTCTTCAAGTAGTCCTAAGCACAGGCTGTGGAAAAGCACTTTCATTGAGAGGGGTTGCCAAGCTTCTAAGAAATAACGAGTTTCCGAAATAGCAGCAAATATTTTTTCTCCCAATCTTGATGATACTTGGTGGTAATGATCAGGACAAAAATCCCACTTGGCTCACCAAATTTTGTTCTTCTATGTTGAAGCGTTCGTCTACAGTTGCAGTTTTTATATTTAGGTTTCACTTTTTCTCTCCTATAGAGGTAGATGAATTTGGAACTCTAAATCCAACATGGTTTGTAGTAGCTTTTTGAAACTTGACAAAAAAAAGTAGTTCTCAATTTTGTCTCTATGGTTTGTTTCCTCTTCAAGCAGCCCTAGGCAGAGACTGTGGAAAAGCACTTTCATTGAAAGGGGTTTCCAAGTTTCCAAGAAATTACTATTTTCCAAAATAACCCCACATATTTTTTCACCCAATCTTGATGATACGTGGTGGTAATGACAAGTACACAAATCCCACTTGGCTCACCAAATTTTGTTCTTCTAGGTTGAAGCGTTCGTTTACTGTAGCAGTTTTTATTTTTGTTTTTCACTCTGTTCTCAAATATATAGATAGATGAATTTGGAACTCTAAATCCAACATGGTTTGTAGTAGCTCTTTGAAGCGTTCATCTACAGTAGCAGTTTTTATATGTAGGTTTCACTCTGTTCCCTCTTATATAGATAGATGAATTTGGAACTCTAAATCGAACATGGTTTGTACTAGCTCTTTGAAACTTGACAAAATAAAGTAGCTCTCAGTTTTGTCTCTATGATTTGTTTCCTCTTCAAGTAGCCCTAAGCACAGGCTGTGGAAAGGCACTTTCAATGAAAGGGGTTGCCAATCTTCCAAGAAATTACGAGTTTACGAAACCAGAAAATATTTTTTCACCCAAACTTGATGATACGTGGTGGTAATGATCAGGACACAAATCCCACTTGGCTCATCAAATTTTGTTCTTCTAGGTTGAAGCGTTCGTCTACAGTAGCAGTTTTTATATGTAGGTTTCACTCTGTTCTCTCTTATATAGATAGATGAATTTGGAACTCTAAATCCAACATGGTTTTTAGTAGCTCTTTGAAACATGACAAAATAAAGGAGTTCTCAGTTTTGTCTCTATGGTTTGTTTCCTCTTTAAGTAGCCCTAAGCACAGGCTGTGGAAAAGCACTTTCATTGAGAGGGGTTGCCAAGCTTCTAAGAAATAACGAGTTTCCGAAATAGCAGCAAATATTTTTTCACCCAATCTTGATGATACTCGGTGGTAATGATAAGTAAACGAATCCCACTTGGCTCACCAAATTTCGTTCTTCTAGGTTGAAGCGTTCGACTATAGTAGCAGTTTTTATATTTAGGTTTCCCTCTGTTCCCTCCTATAAAGATATATGGATTTGGAACTCTAAATCCAACATGGTTTTTAGTAGCTCTTTGAAACTTGACAAAAAAAAGCATTTCTCAGTTTTGTCTCTATTATTTGTTTCCTCTTCAAGTACCAATAAGCAGAGACTGTGGAAAAGCACTTTCATTGAAAGGGGTTGCCAAGCTTCCAAGAAATTACTAGTTTCCGAAATACCAGCAAATATTTTTTCACCCAATCTTCATGATACTTGGTGGTAATGATCAGTACACAAATTCCACTTCGCTCACCAAATTTTGTTCTTCTAGTTTAAAGCATTCGTCTACAGTAGCAGTTTTTATTTTTAGGTTTTTCTCTCTGCTCTCCTATATAGATAGACGTATTTGGAACTCTAAACCCAACATGGTTTTTAGTAGCTCTTTGAAACTTGACAAAATAAAGGAGTTCTCAGTTTTTTCTCTATGGTTTGTTTCCTCTTCAAGTAGCCCTAAGCAGAGACTGTGGAAAAGCACTTTCATTGAAAGGGGTTGCAAAGCTTCCAAGAAATTACGAGTTTCCAAAATACCAGGAAATATTTTTTCACCCAACCTTGATGATGCGTGGTGGTAATGACAAGTACACAAATCCTACTTGGCTCTCCAAATTTTGTTATTCTAGGTTGAAGCGTTCGTTTACAGTAGCAGTTTTTATTTTTATCTTTCACTCTGTTCACAAATATATAGATAGATGAATTTGGAACTCTAAATCCAACATGGTTTGTAGTAGCTCTTTGAAACTTGACAAAAAAAAAAGCATTTCTCAGTTTTGTCTCTATGATTTGTTTCCTCTTCAAGTAGCAATAAGCAGAGACTGTGGAAAAGCACTTTCATTGAAAGGGGTTGCCAAGCTTCCAAGAAATTAGGAGTTTCTGAAATACCAGCAAATATTTTTTCACCCAATCTTCATGATACTTGGTTGTAATGATCAGTACACAAATCCCACTTGGCTCACCAAATTTTGTTCTTCTAGGTTGAAGTGTTCGTCTACAGTAGCAGTATTTATATTTAGGTTTCCCACTGTTCTCTCCTATATAGATAGATGAATTTGGAACTCTAAATCCAACATGGTTTGTAGTAGCTCTTTGAAACTTTACAAAATAAAAGAGGTCTCAGTTTTGTCTCTATGGTTTGTTTCCTCTTCAAGTAGCAGTAGGCACAGACTGTGGAAAAGCATTTTCATTGAGAGGGGTTGCCAAGCTTCCAAGAAATTACGAGTTTCCAAAATACCAGCACATATTTTTTCACCCAAACTTCATGATACATGGTGGTAATCACAAGTACACAAATCCCACTAGGCTCACCAAATTTTGTTCTTCTAGGTTGATGGGTTCCTTTACAGTAGCAGTTTTTATTTTTAGGTGTCACTCTGTTCTATCCTATATAGATAGATGAATTTGGAACTCTAAATCCAACATGGTTTGTAGTAGCTCTTTGAAATTTGACAAAAAAAGTAGTTCTCATTTTTTTTTCTCTATGGTTTGTTTCCTCTTCAAGTAGCCCTAAGCAGAGACTGTGGAAAAGCACTTTCATTGAAAGGGGTTGCCAAGCTTCCAAGAAATTACGAGTTTCAAAAATACCAGCAAGTATTTTTTCACCCAATCTTGATGATACGTGGTGGTAATGACAAGTACACAAATCCTACTTGGCTCAACAAATTTTGTTCTTCTAGGTTGAAGCGTTCGTTTACAGTAGCAGTTTTTATTTTTAGGTGTCACTCTGTTCTCAAATATATAGACAGATGAATTTGGAACTCTAAATCCAACATGGTTTGTAGTAGCTCTTTGAAACTTGACAAAATAAAGTAGTTCTCAGTTTTGTCTCTATGGTTTCTTTCCTCTTCAACTAGCCCTAAGAAGAGACTGTGGAAAAGCACTTTAATTGAAAAAGGTTGCCAAGCTTGCAAGAAATTACGAGTTTCCGAAATACCAGCAAATATTTTTTGACCCAATCTTGATGATACGTGGTGGTAATGATCAGTACACAAATGTCACTTGGCTCACCAAATTGTGTTCTTCTAGGTTGAAGCGATCATTAACAGTAGCAGTTTTTATGTGTAGGTTTCACTCTGTTCTCTCCTATATAGATAGATGAATTTGGAGCTCTAAATCCAACATGGTTTGTAGTAGCTCTTTGAAACTTGACAAAATAAAGGAGTTCTCGGTTTTGTCTCTATGCTTTGTTTTCTCTTCAAGTAGCCCTAGGCAGAGTCTGTGGAAAAGCACTTTCATTGAAAGGGGTTGCCAAGCTTCCAAGAAATTACGAGTTTCCGAAATACCAGCAAATATTTTTTCACCCAATCTTGATGATACGTGGTGGTAATGACAAGTACACATCCCACTTGGCTCACCAAATTTTGTTCTTCTAGGTTGAAGCGTTCGTTTACAGTAGCATTTTTTATTTTTATGTTTCACTCTGTTATCAAATATATAGATAGATGAATTTGGAACTCTAAATCCAACATGGTTTGTAGTAGCTCTGTGAAAATTGACAAAATAAAAAAGTTCTCAGTTGTGTCTGTATGGTTTGTTTCCTCTTCTAGTCGCCCTAGGCACAAACTGAGGAAAAGCACTTTCATTGAGAAGGATTGCCAAGCTTCTAAGAAATAACGAGTTTCCGAAATACCAGTAAATACTTTTTCACCCAAACTTGATGATACTTGGTTGTAATGATCAGTACACAAATGCCACTTGGCTCACCAAATTTTCTTCTTCTAGGTTGAAGCGTTCATCTACAGTAGGAGTTTTTATATTTAGGTCTCACTCTGTTCTCTCCTATATAGATTGATGAATTTGGAACTCTAAATCCAACATGGATTTTAGTAGCTCTTTGAAACTTGACAAAATAAAGGAGTTCTCATTTATGTCACTAAGGTTTGTTTCCTCTTCAAGTAGCCCTAGTCACAGACTGTGGAAACGCACTTTCATTGAGAGGGGTTGCAAAACTTCTAAGAAATAACGAGTTTCTGAAATACCAGCAAATATTTTTTCGCCCAATCTTGAAGATACTTGTTGGTAATGATCAGTACACAAATCCCACTTGGCTCACCAAATTTTGTTCTTCTAAGTTGAAGCGTTCGTTTACAGTAGCAGTTTTTATTTTTAGGTTTCACTCTGTTCTCTCTTATATAAATAGATAAATTTGGAACTCTAAATCCAACATGGTTTGTAGTAGCTCTTTGAAACTTGACAAAGTAAAGGAGTTCTCAGTTTTGTCCCTATCGTTTGTTTCTTTTTCAAGGAGCCCTAGGTAGAGACTGTGGAAAATCATTTTCATTGAGAGGTGTTGACAAGCTTCCAAGAAATTACGAGTTTCCGAAATACCAGCAAATATTTTTTCACCCACTCTTGATGATACGTCGTGGTAATGACAAGTACACATCCCACCTGGCTCACCAAATTTTGTTCTTCTAGGTTGAAGCGTTCGTTTACAGTAGCAGTTTTTAATTTAGGTTTCACTCTGTTCTCAAATATATAGATAGATTAATTTGGAACTCTAAATCTAACATGGTTCGTATTAGCTCTTTGAAACTTGACAAAATTAAAAAGATCTCAGTTGTGTCTCTATGGTTTGTTTCCTCTTCAAGTAATCCTAGGCACAAACTGTGGAAAAGCCCTTTCATTGAGAGGGATTGCCAAGCTTCTAAGAAATAACGAGTTTCCGAAATACCAGCAAATACTTTTTCACCCAAACTTGATGATACTTGGTAGTAACGATCAGTACACAAATCCCACTTGGCTCACCAAATATTCTTCTTCTAGGTTGAAGCGTTCGTCTACAGTAGCAGTTTTTATATTTAGGTTTCACTCTGTTGTCTCCTATATAGATAGATGAATTTGGAACTCTAAATCCAACATGGTTTTTAGTAGCTCTTTGAAACTTGACAAAATAAAGGAGTTCTCAGTTTTATCTCTATGGTTTGTTTCCTCTTAAAGTAGCCGTAGGCACAGACTGTGGAAAATCATTTTCATTGAGAGGGGTTGCCAAGCTTCTAAGAAATAACGAGTCTCCGAAATACCAGCAAATATTTTTTCGCCCAATCTTGAAGATACTTGTTGGTAATGATCAGTACACAAATCCCACTTGGCTCACCAAATTTTGTTCTTCTAGTTGAAGCGTTCGTTTACAGTAGCAGTTTTTATTTTTAGGTTTCACTCTGTTCTCTCTTATATAAATAGATGAATTTGGAACTCTAAGTGCATCATGGTTTGTAGTAGCTCTTTGAAACTCGACAAAATAAAGAAGTTCTCAGTTGTGTCTCTATGGTTTGTTTCCTCTTCAAGTAGCCCTAGGCACACACTGTGGAAAAGCACATTCATTGAGAGGGGTTGCCAAGCTTCTAAGAAATAACGAGTTTCCGAAATACCAGCAAATATTTTTTCACCCAATCTTGATGATACATGGTGGTAATGATCGGGACACAAGTCCCACTTGGCTCACCAAAATTTTTCTTCTAGTTTGAAGCGTTCGTTTACAGTAGCAGTTTATATTTTTAGGATTCCCTCTGATCTCTCCTATATAGATAGATGAATTTGGAACTCTAAATCCAACATGGTTTGTAGCTCTTTGAAACTTGACAAAAAAAAGTTTTTCTCATTTTTGTCTCTATGATTTGTTTCCTCTTCAAGTAGCCCTTAGCAGAGACTGTGGAAAAGCACTTTCATTGAAAGGGGTTGCCAAGCTTCCAAAAAATTACGAGTCTCCGAAATACCAGTAAATATTTTTTCACCCAATCTTGATGATACTTGTGGTAATGACAAGTACACAAATACCACTTGGCTTACCAAATTTTGTTCCTCTAGGTTGAAGAGTTCGTTTACAGTAGCAGTTTTTATTTTGGTTTCACTCTGTTCTTTTCTATATGGATAGATGAATTTGGAACTCTAAATCCAACATGGTTTGTAGTAGCTCTTTGAAAATTGACAAAATAAAGTTGTTCTCAGTATTGTCTATATCGTTTGTTTCGTTTTCAAGTAGCCCTAGGCACAGACTGTGGAAATGCACTTTCATGAAAGGGGTTGCCAAGCTTCCAAGAAATAACGAGTTTCCGAAATACCAGCAAATATTTTTTGACCCAATCTTGATGATACTTGGTGGTAATGACAAGTACACAAATCCCACTTGGCTCACCAAATTGTGTTTTTCTAGGTTTAAGCGTTCGTCTACAGTAGCAGTTTTTATATGTAGGGTTCACTATGTTCTCTCTTATATAGATAGATGAATTTGGAACTCAACATCCAACATGGTTTGTAGTAGCTCTTTGAAACTTGACAAAATAAAGGAGTTCTCAGTTTTGTCTCTATGATTTGTTTCCTCTTCATGAGCCCTAAGCAGAGACTGTGGAAAAGTACTTTCATTGAAAGGGGTTGCCAAGCTTCCAAGAAATTATGAGTTTCCGAAATACCAGCAAATATTTTTTCACCCAATCTTGATGATACTTGGTGGTAATGACAAGTACACAAATCCCACTTGACTTACCAAATTTTTTTTTTCTAGGTTGAAGCTTTGGTTTACAGTAGCAGTTTTTATTTTGGTTTCCCTCTGTTCTTTCCTATATAGATAGATGATTTTGGAACTCTAAATCCAACATGGTTTGTAGTAGCTCTTTGAAACTTGACAAAATAAAGGAGTTCTAAGTTTTGTCTTTATGGGTTGTTTCCTCTTCAAGTAGCACTAGGCAGAGACTGTGGAAAAGCACTTTCATCAGAGGGGTTGCCAAGCTTCTAGGAAATAACGAGTTTCCGAAATACCAGCAAATATTTTTTCACCCAATCTTAATGATACTTGGTGGTAATGATCAGTACACCAATCCCACTTGGATCACCAAATTTTGTTCTTCTAGGTTGAAGCTTTCGTTTGCAGTAGCAGTTTATGTTTTTAGGTTTCCCTCTGTTCTCTCCTGTATAGATAGATGAATTTGGAACTCTAAATCCAACATGGTTTGTAGTAGCTCTTTGAAACTTGACGAAAAAATGGAGTTCTCAGTTTTGTCTCTATGGTTTGTTTCCTCTTCAAGTAGCCCTAGGCACAGACTGTGGAAAAGCACTTTCATTGATAGAGGTTGCCAAGCTTCTAAGAAATAACGAGTTTCCGAAATACCAGCAAATATTTTTTCACCCAATCTTGATGATACGTGGTGATAATGATCAGTACAATTCCCACTTGGCTCAACAAATTGTGTTCTTCTAGGTTGTAGCGTTCGTCTACAGTATTACTTTTTATATGTAGGCTTCCCTCTATTCCCTCCTATAAAATAGATGAATTTGGAACTCTAAATCCAACATGGTTTGTAGTAGCTCTTTGAAACTGAGAAAATAAAGGCGTTCTCAGTTTTGTCTCTATGGTTTGTTTCCTCTTCAAGTAGCCCTAGGCACAGACTGTGGAAAAGCACTTTCATTTAGAGGGGTTGCCAAGCTTCTAAGAAATAACGAGTTTCCGAAATACCAGCAAATATTTTTTCACCCAATCTTGATGACACTTCGTGGTAATGAACAGTACACAAATCCCACTTGGCTCACCAAAATTTGTTCTAGGTTGAAGCGTTCGTCTACAGTAGCAGTTTTTATATTTAGGTTTCACTCTGTTCTCTTCCATATAGATAGATGAATTTGGAACTCTAAATCCAACATGGTTTGTAGTAGCTCTTTGAAACTTGACAAAATAATTAGTTCTCAGTCTTGTCTCTATGGTTTTTTTGTTTTCAAGTAGCCCTAGGCACAGAATGTGGAAAAGCACTTTCAATGAGAGGGGTTGCCAAGCTTCTAAGAAATAACGAGTTTCCGAAATACCAGCAAATAGTTTTTCACCCAATCTTGATGATACTTGGTGGTAATGATCAGTACACCAATCCCACTTGGGTCAACAAATTTTGTTCCTCTAGGTTGAAGCGTTCGTCTACAGTAGCAGTTTATATTTTTAGGTTTCCCTCTGTTCTCTCCTATATAGATAGATGAATTTGGAACTCTAAATCCAACATGGTTTTTAGTAGCTTTTTGAAACTTGACAAAATAAAGGAGTTCTCAGTTTTGTCTCTATGATTTGTTTCCTCTTCAAGTAGCCCTAAGCACAGACTGTGGAACAGCACTTTCATTGATAGGGGTTGCCAAGCTTCCAAAAAATTACGGGTTTCCGAAATACCAGCAAATATTTTTTCACCCAATCTTGATGATACCTGGTGGTAATGAAAAGTACACAAATCAAACTTGGCTCACCAAATTTTGCTCTTCTAGGTTGAATCATTCGTTTAGTGTAGCAGTTTTTATTTTTAGGTTTCCCTCTTTTCTCTCCTACATAGATAGATGAATTTGGAACTCTAAATCCAACATGGTTTGTAGTAGCTCTTTGAAACTTGACAAAATAAGGGAGTTCTCAGTTTTGTCTCTATGGTTTGTTTCCTGTTCAAATAGCCCTAGGCACAGACTGGGGAGAAGCATATTCATTGAGAGGGGTTGCCAAGCTTCTAAGAAATAACGAGTTTCCGAAATACCAGCAAATATTTTTTCACCCAACCTTGATGATACTTGGTGGTAATGATCAGTAAACAAATCCCACTTGGCCCACCAAACATTGTTCTTCTAGGTTTAAGCGTTCTTCTACAGTTGAACTTTTTATATTTAGGTTTCACTCTGTTCGCTCCTATATAGATAGATCAATTTGGAACTCTAAATCCAACAAGGATTGTAGTAGCCCTTTGAAACTTGACAAAAAAAGTACTTCTCAGTTTTGCCTCTATGATTTGTTTCCTCTTCAATTAGCCCAGGCAGAGACTGTGGAAAAGCACTTTCATTTAAAGGGGTTGCCAAGCTTCCAAGAAATAACGAGTTTCCGAAATACCAGTAAATATTTTTTCACCCAATCTTGATGAATCGTGGTGGTAATGATCGGTACAGAAATCCCACTTGACTCACCAAATTTTGTTCTTCTAGTTTGAAGCGTTCGTTTACAGTAGCAGTCTGTATTTTTAGGTTTCCCTCTGTTCTCTCCTATATAGATAGCTGAATTTGTAACTCTAAATCCAACATGGTTTGTACTAGCTCTTTGAAACTTTACAAAAAAAAAGTAGTTCTCAGTTTTGTCTCTTCAAGTAGCCCTAAGCAGAGACTGTGGAAAAGCACTTTCATTGAAAGGAGTTGCCAAGCATCCAACAAATTACGAGTTTCCGAAATACCAGCAAATATTTTTTCACCCAATCTTGATGATACTTGTTGGTAATGATTGGTACAGGAATCCCACTTGACTCACCAAATTTTGTTCTTCTAGTTTCAAGCGTTCGTTTACAGTAGCAGTCTATATTTTAGGGTTCCCTCTGTTCTCTCCTATATAGATAGCTGAATTTGGAACTCTAAATCCAATATGGTTTGTACTAGCTCTTTGAAACATGACAAAAAAAAGTAGTTCTCAGTTTTGTCTCCATGATTTGTTTCCTCTTCAAGTAGCCCTAAGCAGAGACTGTGGAAAAGCACTTTCATTGAAAGGATTTGCCAAGCTTCCAAAAAATTACGAGTTTCCGAAATACCAGCAAATGCTTTTTCACCCAATCTTGATGATACGTGGTGGTAATGACAAGTACACAAATCCCACTTGGCTCACCAAATTTTGTTCTTCTAGGTTGAAGCATTCGTTTACAGTAGCAGTTTTTATTTTTAGCTTTCACTTTGTTCTCTCCTATATAGATAGATAAATTTGGAACTCTAATCCAACATGGTTTGTAGTAGCTTTTTGAAACATGACAAAATAAAGGAGTTCTCATTTTGTCTCCATGATTTGTTTCCTCTTCAGGCAACCCTAAGCAGAGACTGTGGAAAAGCACTTTCATTGAGAGGGGTTGCCAAGCTTCCAAGTAATTACGAGTTTCCGATATACCAGCAATATTTTTTCACCCAATCTTGATGATCCTTGGAGGTAATGACGAGTACACAAATCCCAATTGGCTCACAAAAGTTTGTTCTTCTAGGTTGAAACGTTCGTTTACACTAGCAGTTTTTATTTTTAGGTTTCGCTCTGTTCTCTCCTGTATAGATAGATGAATTTGGAACTCTAAATCCAACACGGTTTGTAGTAGCTCTTTGAAACTTGACAAAATAAAGAAGTTCTCAGTTTTGTCTATATGGTTTTTTTCCTCTTCAAGTAGCCCTGGGCACATACTGTGGAAAAGCACTTTCATTGAGAGGGGTTGCCAAGATTCTAAGAAATAACGAGTTTCTGAAATACCAGCAAATATTTTTTCACCCAATCTTGATGATACTTGGTGGTAATAATCAGTACACCAATCCCACTTGGCTCACCAAATTTTTTTCTTCTAGGTTGAAGCGTTCATCTACAGTAGCAGATTTTATATTTAGGTTTAACTCTGTTCTCTTCCATATAGTTAGATGAATTTGGAACTCTAAATCCAACATGGTTTGTAGTAGCTCTTTGAAACTTGACAAAATAAAGTAGATCTCAGTTTTGTCTCTATGGTTTGTTCTTCTTAAAGTAGCCCTAGGCACAGAGTGTGGAAATGCACTATCATTGTGAGGGGTTGCCAAGCCTCTAAGAAATAATGAGTTTTCGAAACACCAGCAAATATTATTTCACCCAATCTGGATGATACTTGGTGGTAATGATCAAAACAGAAATCCCACTTGACTCACCAAATTTTGTTTTTCTAGTTTGAAGCGTTCGTTTACAGTAGCAGTTTTTATTTTTAGGTTTCACTCTGTTCTCTCCTATATAGATAGAAGAATTTGGAACTCTAAATCCAAAACGGTTTGTAGTAGCTCTTTGGAACTTGACAAAATAAAGGAGTTCTCAGTATTGTCTCTATGGTTTTTTTCCTCTTCAAGTAGCCCTAGGCACAGACTGTGGAAAAGCACTTTCATTGAGAGGGGTTGCCAAGCTTCTACGAAATAAGAGTTTCCGAAATACCAGCAAATATTTTTTTCACCCAAGCTTGATGATACTTGGTGGTAATGATAAGTCCACAAATCCTACTTGGCTCACCCAATTTTGTTCTTCTAGGTTTAAGCGTTCGTTTACAATAACAGTTTTTATTTTTAGGTTTCACTTTTTTCTCTCCTATATTGATAGATGAATTTGGAACTCTAAATCCAACATGGTTTGTAGTAGCTGTTTGAAACTTGACAAAATAAACTAGTTCTCAGTTTTGTCTCTATGGTTTGTTTCCTCTTCAAGTAGCCGTAGGCACAGACTGTGGAAAAGCACTTTCATTTAAAGGGGTTGCCAAGCTTCCAAGAAATTACGAGTTTACGAAATACCAGCAAATATTTTTTCACCCAATCTTGATGATACTTGGTGGTAATGATCGGTACACAAATCCCACTTGACTCGCCAAATTTTCTTCTTCTAGGTTGAATCGTTCGTTTAGAGTAGCAGTTTATATTTTTAGGTTTCCCTCTGTTCTCTCCTATATAGATAGATGAATTTGGAACTGTAAATCCAACACGGTTTGAAGTAGCTCTTTGAAACTTGAAAAAATAAAGAAGTTCTCAGTTTTGTCTATATGGTTTGTTTCCTCTTCAAGTAGCCCTAGGCCCAGACTGTGGAAAAGCACTTTCATTGAGAGGGGTTGCCAAGCTTCTAGAAATAACGAGTTTTCAAAATACCAAAATATTTCTTCACCCAATCTTGATGATACTTGGTGGTAATGATCGGTACACAAATCCCACTTGACTCACCAAATTTTGTTCTTCTAGGATGAATCGTTCTTTTATAGTAGCAGTTTATATTTTTAGGTTTCCCTCTGTTCTCTCCTATATAGATGGATGAATTTGGAACTCTAAATTCAACATGGTTTGTAGTAGCTCTTTGAAACTTGACAAAATAAAGAAGTTCTCAGTTTTTTCTCTATGGTTTGTTTCCTCTTCAAGTAGCCCTAGGCACAGATTGTGGAAAAGGATTTTCATTGAGAGGGGGTGCCAAGCTTCTAAGAAATAACGAGTTTCCAAAATACCAGCAAATATTTTTTCACCGAATCTTGGTGATACTTGGTGGTAATGATCACCTCAAAAATCCCACTTGGCTCACCAAATTGTGTTCTTATAGGTTGAAGCGTTCGTCTACAGTAGCAGTTTATATTTTTAGGTTTCCCTCTGTTCTCTCCTATATAGATATCTGAATTTGGAACCCTAAATCCAACATGGTTTGTAGTAGCTTTTTGAAACTTGACAAAAAAAAGTAGTTCTCAGTTTTGTCTCTATGGTTTGTTTCCTCTTCAAGTAGCCCTAAGCAGATAGTGGAAAAGCACTTTCATTGAAAGGAGTTGCCAAGCTTCCAAGAAATTACGAGTTTCCGAAATACCAGCAAATACTTTTTCACCCAATCTTGATGATACGTGGTGGTAATGACAAGTACACAAATCCCACTTGGCTCACCAAATTTTGTTCTTCTAGGTTGAAGTGTTCGTCTACAGTAGCAGATTTTATATTTAGGTTTCACTCTGTTCTCTCCTATATAGATAGATGAATTTGGAACTCTAAATCCAACATGGTTTGTAGTAGCTGATTGAAACTTGAAAAAATAAAGGAGTTCTCAGTTTTGTCTCTATGGTTTGTTTCCTCTTCAAGTAGCCTTAAGCAGAGACTGTGGAAAAGCACTTTCATTGAAAGGAGTTGCCAAGCTTCCAAGAAATTACGAGTTTCCGAAATACCAGCAAATACTTTTTCACCCAATCTTGATGATACGTGGTGGTAATGACAAGTACACAAATCCCACTTGGCTCACCAAATTTTGTTCTTCTAGGTTGAAGCGTTCGTCTACAGTAGCAGTTTTTATATTTAGGTTTCTTACTGTTCTCTCCTATATAGATAGATTAATTTGGAACTCTAAATCCAACATGGTTTGTAGTAGCTCTTTGAAACTTATAAAAATAAAGGAGTTCTCATTTTTGTCTCTATGGTTTGTTTCCTCTTCAAGTAGCCCTAAGCAGAGCCTGTGGAAAAGCACTTTCATTGAAAGGGGTTGCCAAGCTTCCAAGAAATTACGATTTTCCGATATACCAGCAATATTTTTTCACGCAATCTTGATGATCCTTGGAGGTAATGACGAGTACACAAATCCCAATTGGCTCACCAAAGTTTGTTCTTCTAGGTTGAAGCGTTCGTTTACACTAGCAGTTTATATTTTTAGGTTTCGCTCTGTTCTCTCCTATATAGATAGATGAATTTGGAACTCTAAATCCAACACGGTTTGTAGTAGCTCTTTGAAACTTGACAAAATAAAGAAGTTCACAGTTTTGTCTATATGGTTTGTTTCCTCTTCAAGTAGCCCTAGGCACATACTGTGGAAAAGCACTTTCATTGAGAGGGGTGGCCAAGCTTCTACGAAATAACGAGTTTCCGAAATACCAGCAAATATTTTTTCACCCAATCTTGATGATACTTGGTGGTAATGATAAGGCCACAAATCCCACTTGGCTCACCAAATTTTGTCTCTATGGTTTGTTTCCTCTTTAAGTAGACCTAGGCACAGAGTGTTGAAAAGCACTTTCATTGAGAGTGGTTACCAAACTTCTAAGAAATAATGAGTGTTCGAAATACCAAAATTTTTTTTCACCCAATCTTGACGATACGTGGTGGTAATGATCACTACAAACATCCCACTTGGCTCACCATATTGTGTACTTCTAGGTTGAAGCGTTCGTTTACAGTAGCAGTTTATATTTTAGGTTGCACTCTGTTCTCTCCTATATAGATAGCTGAATTAGGAACTCTAAATCCAACACGGTTTGCAGTAGCTCTTTGAAAGTTGACAAAATAAAGTAGTTCTCAGTTTTGTCTCTATGGTTTGTTTCCTCTTCAAGTAGCCCTAGGCACAGACTGTGGAAAAGCACTTTCATTTTGACTGGTGTCCAAGCTTCTAAGAAATAACGAGTTTCCGAAATAACAGCAAATATTTTTTCACCCAATCTTGATGATACTTGGTGGGAATAATCAGTACACCAATCCCACTTGGCTCACCAAATTGTGTTCTTCTAGGTTGAAGCGTTCGTCTACAGTATTACTTTTTATATGTAGGTTTCCCTCTGTTCCTCCTATATAGATAGATGAATTTGGAACTCTAATCCAACATGGTTTGTAGTAGGTCTTTTAAACTTGACAAAATAAGGAGTTCTCAGTTTTGTCTCTATGGTTTGTTTCCTCATTAAGTAGCCCTAGGCACAGACTGTGGAAAAGCACTTTCATTGAAAGGGTTACCAAGCTTCTAGAAATAATGAGTTTTCGAAATACCAAAATATTTCTTCACGCAATCTTGATGATACTTGCTGGTAATGATCGGTACACAAATCCCACTTGACTCACCAAATTTTGTTCTTCTAGGATGAATCGTACGTTTATAGTAGCAGTTTATATTTTTAGGTTTCCCTCTCTTCTCTCCTATATAGATGAATGAATTTGGAACTCTAAATTCAACATGGTTTTTAGTAGCTCTTTGAAACTTGACAAAATAAAGAAGTTATCAGTTTGTCTCTATGATTTGATTCCTCTTCAAGTAGCCCTAGGCACAGATTGTGGAAAAGCATTTTCATTGAGAGGGGTTGCCAAGCTTCTAAGAAATAATGAGTTTCCAAAATACCAGCAAATATTTTTTCACCGAATCTTGGTGATACTTGGTGGTAGTGATCAGCACACAAATCCCACTGGGCCCACAAATTTTGTTTCTTCTAGGATGAAGCGTTCGTCTACAGTAGCAGTTTTTTATTTAGGTTTCTCTCTGTTTTCTCCTATATAGATAGATTATTTGGAACTCAAAACCAACATGGTTTGTAGTAGCTCTTTGAAACTTAAAAAATAAAGGAGTTCTCAGTTTTGTCTCTATGATTTGTTTCCTCTTCATGTCGCCCTAAGCAGAGCCTGTGGAAAAGCACTTTCATTGAAAGGGGTTGCCAAGCTTCCAAGTAATTACGAGTTTCCGATATACCAGCAATATTTTTTCACCCAATCTTGATGATCCTTGGGAGGTAATGACGAGTACACAAATCCCAATTGGCTCACAAAAGTTTGTTCTTCTAGGTTGAAACGTTCGTTTACACTAGCAGTTTTTATTTTTAGGTTTCGCTCTGTTCTCTCCTATATAGATAGATGAATTTGGAACTCTAAATCCAACACGGTTTGTAGTAGCTCTTTGAAACTTGACAAAATAAAGAAGTTCTCAGTTTTGTCTATATGGTTGTTTCCTCTTCAAGTAGCCCTGGGCACATACTGTGGAAAAGCACTTTCATTGAGAGGGGTTGCCAAGCTTCTAAGAAATAACGAGTTTCTGAAATACCAGCAATATTTTTTCACCCAATCTTGATGATACTTGGTGGTAATAATCAGTACACCAATCCCACTTGGCTCACCAAATTTTGTTCTTCTAGGTTGAAGCGTTCATCTACAGTAGCAGATTTTATATTTAGGTTTAACTCTGTTCTCTTCCCTATAGTTAGATGGAATTTGGAACTCTAAATCCAACATGGTTTGTAGTAGCTCTTTGAAACTTGACAAAATAAAGTAGATCTCAGTTTTGTCTCTATGGTTTGTTCTTCTTAAAGTAGCCCTAGGCACAGAGTGTAGAAATGCACTATCATTGTGAGGGGTTGCCAAGCCTCTAAGAAATAATGAGTTTTCGAAACACCAGCAATATTTTTCACCCAATCTGGATGATACTTGGTGGTAATGATCAAAACAGAAATCCACTTGACTCACCAAATTTTGTTTTTCTAGTTTGAAGCGTTCGTTTACAGTAGCAGTTTTTATTTTTAGGTTTCACTCTGTTCTCTCCTATACTTGGTGGTAATGATAAGTCCACAAATCCTACTTGGCTCACCAAATTTTGTTCTTCTAGTTTAAGCGTTCGTTTACAATAGCAGTTTTATTTTTAGGTTTCACTTTTTTTCTCTCCTATATTGATAGATGAATTTGAACTCTAAATCGAACATGGTTTGTAGTAGCTCTTTGAAACTTGACAAAATAAAGGAGTTCTCAGTATTGTCTCTATGGTTTGTTTCCTCTTAAAAGTATCCCTAGGCACAGAGTGTGGAAAAGCATTTTCATTGAGAGGGGTTGCCAAGCTTCTAAGAAATAACGAGTTTCCGAAACACCAGCAAATATTTTTTCACCCAATCTTGATGATACTTGGTGGTAATGATCAGTACACAAATCCCACTTGGATCACAAAATTTTGTTCTTCTAGTTTGAAGCTTTCGTCTACAGTAGCAATTTTTATATTTTTGTTTTTCTCCCTCTTCAACTATATAGATAGATGCATTTGGAACTCTAAATCCAAAACGGTTTGTAGTAGCTCTTTGGAACTTGACAAAATAAAGGAGTTCTCAGTTTTGTCTCTATGTTTTTTTCCTCTTCAAGTAGCCCTAGGCACAGACTGTGGAAAAGCACTTTCATTGAGATGGGTTGCCAAGCTTCTACGAAATAAGAGTTTCCGAAATACAGCAAATATTTTTTCACCAAACTTGATGATACTTGGTGGTAATGATAAGTCCACAATCCTACTTGGCTCACCAAATTTTGTTCTTCTAGGTTAAGCGTTCGTTTACAATAGCAGTTTTTATTTTTAGGTTTCACTTTTTTCTCTCCTATATTGATAGATGAATTTGGAACTCTAAATCCAACATGGTTTGTAGTAGCTGTTTGAAACTTGACAAAATAAACTAGTTCTCAGTTTTGTCTCTATGGTTTGTTTCCTCTTCAAGTAGCCGTAGGCACAGACTGTGGAAAAGCACTTTCATTTAAAGGGTTGCCCCAGCTTCCAAGAAATAACGAGTTTACGAAATACCAGCAAATATTTTTTCACCCAATCTTGATGATACTTGGTGGTAATGATCGGTACACAAATCCCACTTGACTCGCCAAATTTTCTTCTTCTAGGTTGAATCGTTCGTTTAGAGTAGCAGTTTATATTTTTAGGTTTCCCTCTGTTCTCTCCTATATAGATAGATGAATTTGGAACTGTAAATCCAACACGGTTTGAAGTAGCTCTTTGAAACTTAAAAAATAAAGAAGTTCTCAGTTTTGTCTATATGGTTTGTTTCTCTTCAAGTAGCCTAGGCCCAGACTGTGGAAAAGCACTTTCATTGAGAGGGGTTGCCAAGCTTCTAGAAATAACGAGTTTTCAAAATACCAAAATATTTCTTCACCCAATCTTGATGATACTTGGTGGTAATGATCGGTACACAAATCCCACTTGACTCACCAATTTTGTTCTTCTAGGAGAATCGTTCTTTTATAGTAGCAGTTTATATTTTTAGGTTTCCCTCTGTTCTCTCCTATATAGATGGATGAATTTGGAACTCTAAATTCAACATGGTTTGTAGTAGCTCTTTGAAACTTGACAAAATAAAGAAGTTCTCAGTTTTTTTCTCTATGTTTGTTTCCTCTTCAAGTAGCCCTAGGCACAGATTGTGGAAAAGGATTTTCATTGAGAGGGGTGCCAAGCTTCTAAGAAATAACGAGTTTCCAAAATACCAGCAAATATTTTTCACCGAATCTTGGTGATACTTGGTGGTAGTGATCAGTACACAAATCCCACTTGGGTCACCAAAATTTTGTTCTTCTAGGTTTAAGCTTCGTCTACAGTAGCAGTTTTTATATTTAGGTTTCACTCTGTTCTCTCTTATATAGATAGATGAATTTGGAACTCCTAAATCCAACATTGGTTTGTAGTAGCTCTTTGAAACTGACAAAAAAATGTAGTTCTCTATTTTGTCTCTATGGTTTGTTCCTCTTTAAGTAGCCCTAGGCACAGACTGTGGAAAAGCACTTTCATTGAGAGGGGTTACCAAGCTTCTAAGAAATAATGAGTTTTCAAAATACCAAAATATTTTTTCACCCATCTTGATGATACGTGGTGGTAATGATCACCTCAAAAATCCCACTTGGCTCACCAAATTGTGTTCATATAGTTGAAGCGTTCATCTACAGTAGCAGTTTATATTTTTAGGTTTTCCCTCTGTTCTCTCCTATATAGATATCTGAATTTGGAACTCTAAATCCAACATGGTTTGTAGTAGCTTTTTGAAACTTGACAAAAAAAAGTAGTTCTCAGTTTTGTCTCTATGGTTTGTTTCCTCTTCAAGTAGCCCTAAGCAGATAGTGGAAAAGCACTTTCATTGAAAGGAGTTGCCAAGCTTCCAAGAAATTACGAGTTTCCGAAATACCAGCAAATACTTTTTCACCCAATCTTGATGATACGTGGTGGTAATGACAAATACACAATTCCCACTTGGCTCACCAAATTTTGTTCTTCTAGGGTTGAAGTGTTCGTCTACAGTAGCAAATTTTATATTTAGGTTTCACTCTGTTCTCTCCTATATAGATAGATGAATTTGGAACTCTAAATCCAACATGGTTTGTAGTAGCTGATTGAAACTTGAAAAAATAAAGGAGTTCTCATTTTTGTCTTCTATGGTTTGTTTCCTCTTCAAGTAGCCCTAAGCAGAGCCTGTGGAAAAGCACTTCATTGAAAGGGGTTGCCAAGCTTCCCAAGAAATTACGAGTTTCCGATATACCAGCAAATATTTTTTCACGCAATCTTGATGATCCTTGGAGGTAATGACGAGTACACAAATCCCAATTGCTCACCAAAGTTTGTTCTTCTAGGTTGAAGCGTTCGTTACACTAGCAGTTTATATTTTTAGGTTTCGCTCTGTTCTCTCCTATATAGATAGATGAATTTGGAACTCTAAATCCAACACGGTTTGTAGTAGCTCTTTGAAACTTGACAAATAAAGAAGTTCACAGTTTTGTCTATATGGTTTGTTTCCTCTTCAAGTAGCCCTAGGCACATACTGTGGAAAAGCACTTTCATTGAGAGGGGTGGCCAAGCTTCTACGAAATAACGAGTTTCCGAAATACCAGCAAATATTTTTTCACCCAATCTTGATGATACTTGGTGGTAATGATAAGGCCACAAATCCCCACTTGGCTCACCAAAATTTAGTCTCTATGTTTGTTTCCTCTTTAAGTAGACTAGGCACAGAGTGTTGAAAAGCACTTTCATTGAGAGTGGTTACCAAACTTCTAAGAAATAATGAGTTTTCGAAATACAAAAATTTTTTTTCACCCAATCTTGACGATACGTGGTGGTAATGATCACTACAAACATCCCACTTGGCTCACCATATTGTGTTCTTCTAGGTTGAAGCGTTCGTTTACAGTAGCAGTTTATATTTTAGGTTGCCCTCTGTTCTCTCCTATATAGATAGCTGAATTAGGAACCTCTAATCCAACACGGTTTGCAGTAGCTCTTTGAAAGTTGACAAAATAAAGTAGTTCTCAATTTTGTCTCTATGGTTGGTTTCCTCTTCAAGTAGCCCTAGGCACAGACTGTGGAAAAGCACTTTCATTTTGACTGGTGTCCAAGCTTCTAAGGAATAACGAGTTTCCGAAATAACAGCAAATATTTTTTCACCCAAACTTGATGATACTTGGTGGTAATAATCAGTACACCAATCCCACTGGCTCACCAAATTGGTTCTTCTAGGTTGAAGCGTTCGTCTACAGTATTACTTTTTATATGTAGGTTTCCCTCTGTTCCTCCTATATAGATAGATGAATTTGGAACTCTAAATCCTACATGGTTTGTAGTAGGTCTTTTAAACTTGACAAAATAAAGGAGTTCTCAGTTTTGTCTCTATGGTTTGTTTCCTCATTAAGTAGCCCTAGGCACAGACTGTGGAAAAACACTTTCATTGAAAGGGGTTACCAAGCTTCTAGAAATAATGAGTTTTCGAAATACCAAAATATTTCTTCACGCAATCTTGATGATACTTGGTGGTAATGATCGGTACACAAATCCCACTTGACTCACCAAATTTTGTTCTTCTAGGATGAAACGTTCGTTTACACTAGCAGTTTTTATTTTTTAGGTTTCGCTCTGTTCTCTCCTATATAGATAGATGAATTTGGAACTCTAAATCCAACACGGTTTGTAGTAGCTCTTTGAAACTTGACAAAATAAAGAAGTTCTCAGTTTTGTCTATATGGTTTGTTTCCTCTTCAAGTAGCCCTGGGCACATACTGTGGAAAGGCACTTTCATTGAGAGGGTTGCCAAGCTTCTAAGAAATAACGAGTTTCTGAAATACCAGCAAATATTTTTTCACCCAATCTTGATGATACTTGGTGGTATAATCAGTACACCAATCCCACTTGGCTCACCAAATTTTGTTCTTCTAGGTTGAAGCGTTCATCTACAGTAGCAGATTTTATATTTAGGTTTTAACTCTGTTCTCTTCCCTATAGTTAGATGAATTTGGAACTCTAAATCCAACATGGTTTGTAGTAGCTCTTTGAAACTTGACAA
This sequence comes from Callospermophilus lateralis, assembly GCF_048772815.1. Taxonomy (NCBI): domain Eukaryota; kingdom Metazoa; phylum Chordata; class Mammalia; order Rodentia; family Sciuridae; genus Callospermophilus; species Callospermophilus lateralis. The sequence continues at coordinate 79,275 of NW_027513122.1, read as the reverse complement.
AATAAAGTAGATCTCAGTTTTGTCTCTATGGTTTGTTCTTCTTAAAGTAGCCCTAGGCACAGAGTGTAGAAATGCACTATCATTGTGAGGGGTTGCCAAAGCCTCTAAGAAATAATGAGTTTTCGAAACACCAGCAAATATTTTTTCACCAATCTGGATGATACTTGGTGGTAATGATTCAAAACAGAAATCCCACTTGACTCACCAAATTTTGTTTTTCTAGTTTGAAGCGTTCGTTTACAGTAGCAGTTTTTATTTTTAGGTTTCACTCTGTTCTCTCCTATACTTGGTGGTAATGATAAGTCCACAAATCCTACTTGGCTCACCAAATTTTGTTCTTCTAGGTTTAAGCGTTCGTTTACAATAGCAGTTTTTATTTTTAGTTTCACTTTTTTCTCTCCTATATTGATAGATGAATTTGGAACTCTAAATCGAACATGGTTTGTAGTAGCTCTTTGAAACTTGACAAAATAAAGAGTTCTCAGTATTGTCTCTATGGTTTGTTTCCTCTTAAAGTATCCCTAGGCACAGAGTGTGGAAAAGCATTTTCATTGAGAGGGGTTGCCAAGCTTCTAAGAAATAACGAGTTTCCGAAACACCAGCAAATATTTTTCACCCAATCTTGATGATACTTGTGGTAATGATCAGTACACAAATCTCCACTTGGATCACAAAATTTTGTTCTTCTAGTTTGAAGCTTTCGTCTACAGTAGCAATTTTTATATTTTTGTTTTTTCTCCCTCTTCAACTATATAGATAGATGCATTTGGAACTCTAAATCCAAAACGGTTTGTAGTAGCTCTTTGGAACTTGACAAAATAAAGGAGTTCTCAGTTTTGTCTCTATGGTTTTTTTCCTCTTCAAGTAGCCCTAGGCACAGACTGTGGAAAAGCACTTTCATTGAGAGGGGGTGCCAAGCTCTACGAAATAAGAGTTTCCGGAAATACCAGCAAATATTTTTTCACCCAACTTGATGATACTTGGTGGTAATGATAAGTCCACAAATCCTACTTGGCTCACCAAATTTGTTCTTCTAGGTTTAAGCGTTCGTTTACAATAGCAGTTTTTATTTTTAGTTTCACTTTTTTCTCTCCTATATTGATAGATGAATTTGGAACTCTAAATCCAACATGGTTTGTAGTAGCTGTTTGAAACTTGACAAAATAAACTAGTTCTCAGTTTTGTCTCTATGGTTTGTTTCCTCTTCAAGTAGCCGTAGGCACAGACTGTGGAAAAGCACTTTCATTTAAAGGGGTTGCCCAGCTTCCAAGAAATAACGAGTTTACGAAATACCAGCAAATATTTTTTCACCCAATCTTGATGATTACTTGGTGGTAATGATCGGTACACAAATCCACTTGACTCGCCAAATTTTCTTCTTCTAGGTTGAATCGTTCGTTTAGAGTAGCAGTTTATATTTTTAGGTTTCCTCTGTTCTCTCCTATATAGATAGATGAATTTGGAACTGTAAAATCCAACACGGTTTGAAGTAGCTCTTTGAAACTTGAAAAAATAAAGAAGTTCTCAGTTTTGTCTATATGGTTTGTTTCCTCTTCAAGTAGCCTAGGCCCAGACTGTGGAAAAGCACTTTCATTTGAGAGGGGTTTGCCAAGCTTCTAGAAATAACGAGTTTTCAAAATACCAAAATATTTCTTCACCCAATCTTGATGATACTTGGTGGTAATGATCGGTACACAAATCCCACTTGACTCACAAATTTTGTTCTTCTAGGATGAATCGTTCTTTTATAGTAGCAGTTTATATTTTTAGGTTTCCCTCTGTTCTCTCCTATATAGATGGATGAATTTGGAACTCTAAATTCACATGGTTTGTAGTAGCTCTTTGAAACTTGACAAAATAAAGAAGTTCTCAGTTTTTTTCTCTATGGTTTGTTTCCTCTTCAAGTAGCCCTAGGCACAGATTGTGGAAAAGGATTTTCATTGAGAGGGGTGCCAAGCTTCTAAGAAATAACGAGTTTCCAAAATACCAGCAAATATTTTTTCACCGAATCTTGGTGATACTTGGTGGTAGTGATCAGTACACAAATCCCACTTGGGTCACCAAATTTTGTTCTTCTAGGTTTAAGCGTTCGTCTACAGTAGCAGTTTTTATATTTAGGTTTCACTCTGTTCTCTCTTATATAGATAGATGGAATTTGGAACTCTAAATCCAACATGGTTTGTAGTAGCTCTTGAAACTTGACAAAAAAATGTAGTTCTCTATTTTGTCTCTATGGTTGTTTCCTCTTTAAGTAGCCCTAGGCACAGACTGTGGAAAAGCACTTTCATTGAGAGGGTTACCAAGCTTCTAAGAAATAATGAGTTTTCAAAATACCAAAAATATTTTTTCACCCAATCTTGATGATACGTGGTGGTAATGATCACCTCAAAAATCCCACTTGGCTCACCAAATTGTGTTCTTATAGGTTGAAGCGTTCATCTACAGTAGCAGTTTATATTTTTAGGTTTCCCTCTGTTCTCTCCTATATAGATATCTGAATTTGGAACTCTAAATCCAACATGGTTTGTAGTAGCTTTTTGAAACTTGACAAAAAAAAGTAGTTCTCAGTTTTGTCTCTATGGTTTGTTTCCTCTTCAAGTAGCCCTAAGCAGATAGTGGAAAAGCACTTTCAATTGAAAGGAGTTGCCAAGCTTCCAAGAAATTACGAGTTTCCGAAATACCAGCAAATACTTTTTCACCCAATCTTGATGATACGTGGTGGTAATGACAAATACACAATTCCCACTTGGCTCACCAAATTTTGTTCTTCTAGGTTGAAGTGTTCGTCATACAGTAGCAAATTTTATATTTAGGTTTCCACTCTGTTCTCTCCTATATAGATAGATGAATTTGGAACTCTAAATCCAACATGGTTTGTAGTAGCTGATTGAAACTTGAAAAATAAAGAGTTCTCATTTTTGTCTCTATGGTTTGTTTCCTCTTCAGTAGCCCTAAGCAGAGCCTGTGGAAAAGCACTTTCATTGAAAGGGGTTTGCCAAGCTTCCAAGAAATTACGAGTTTCCGATATACCAGCAATATTTTTTCACGCAATCTGATGATCCTTGGAGGTAATGACGAGTACACAAATCCCAATTGGCTCACCAAAAGTTTGTTCTTCTAGGTTGAAGCGTTCGTTTACACTAGCAGTTTATATTTTTAGGTTTCGCTCTGTTTCTCTCCTATATAGATAGATGAATTTGGAACTCTAAATCCAACACGGTTTGTAGTAGCTCTTTGAAACTTGACAAATAAAGAAGTTCACAGTTTTGTCTATATGGTTTGTTTCCTCTTCAAGTAGCCTAGGCACATACTGTGGAAAAGCACTTTCATTGAGAGGGGTGGCCAAGCTTCTACGAAATAACGAGTTTCCGAAATACCAGCAAATATTTTCACCCAATCTTGATGATACTTGGTGGTAATGATAAGGCCACAAATCCCACTTGGCTCACCAAATTTTGTCTCTATGGTTTGTTTCCTCTTTAAGTAGACCTAGGCACAGAGTGTTGAAAAGCACTTTCATTGAGAGTGGTTACCAACTTCTAAGAAATAATGAGTTTTCGAAATACCAAAATTTTTTTTTCACCCAATCTTGACGATACGTGGTGGTAATGATCACTACAAACATCCCCACTTGGCTCACCATATGTGTTCTTCTAGGTTGAAGCGTTCGTTTACAGTAGCAGTTTATATTTTAGGTTGCCCTCTGTTCTCTCCTATATAGATAGCTGAATTAGGAACTCTAAATCCAACACGGTTTGCAGTAGCTCTTTGAAAGTTGACAAAATAAAGTAGTTCTCAGTTTTGTCTCTATGGTTTGTTTCCTCTTCAAGTAGCCCTAGGCACAGACTGTGGAAAAGCACTTTCATTTTGACTGGTGTCCAAGCTTCTAAGAAATAACGAGTTTCCGAAATAACAGCAAATATTTTCACCCAAACTTGATGATACTTGGTGGTAATAATCAGTACACCAATCCCACTTGGCTCACCAAATTGTGTTCTTTAGGTTGAAGCGTTCGTCTACAGTATTACTTTTATATGTAGGTTTCCCTCTGTTCCTCTATATAGATAGATGAATTTGGAACTCTAAATCCAACATGGTTTGTAGTAGGTCTTTTAAACTTGACAAAATAAAGGAGTTCTCAGTTTTTGTCTCTATGGTTTGGTTTCCTCATTAAGTAGCCCTAGGCACAGACTGTGGAAAAACACTTTCATTGAAAGGGGTACCAAGCTTCTAGAAATAATGGAGTTTTCGAAATACCAAAATATTTCTTCACGCAATCTTGATGATACTTGGTGGTAATGATCGGTACACAAATCCCACTTGACTCACCAAATTTTGTTCTTCTAGGATGAAACGTTCGTTTACACTAGCAGTTTTTATTTTTAGGTTTCGCTCTGTTCTCTCCTATATAGATAGATGAAATTTGGAACTCTAAATCCAACACGGTTTGTAGTAGCTCTTTGAAACTTGACAAAATAAAGAAGTTCTCAGTTTTGTCTATATGTTTGTTTCCTCTTCAAGTAGCCCTGGGCACATACTGTGAAAGGCACTTTCATTGAGAGGGGTTGCCAAGCTTCTAAGAAATAACAGTTTCTGAAATACCAGCAAATATTTTTTCACCCAATCTTGATGATACTTGGTGGTAATAATCAGTACACCAATCCCACTTGGCTCACCAAATTTTGTTCTTCTAGGTTGAAGCGTTCATCTACAGTAGCAGATTTTATATTTAGGTTTAACTCTGTTCTCTTCCCTATAGTTAGGATGAATTTGGAACTCTAAATCCAACATGGTTTGTAGTAGCTCTTTGAAACTTGACAAAATAAAGTAGATCTCAGTTTTGTCTCTATGGTTTGTTCTTCTTAAAGTAGCCCTAGGCACAGAGTGTAGAAATGCACTATCATTGTGAGGGGTTGCCAAGCCTCTAAGAAATAATGAGTTTTCGAAACACCAGCAAATATTTTTTCACCCAATCTGGATGATACTTGGTGGTAATGATCAAAACAGAAATCCCACTTGACTCACCAAATTTTGTTTTCTAGTTTGAAGCGGTTCGTTTACAGTAGCAGTTTTTATTTTTAGGTTTCACTCTGTTCTCTCTATACTTGGTGGTAATGATAAGTCCACAAATCCTACTTGGCTCACCAAAATTTTGTTCTTCTAGGTTTAAGCGTTCGTTATACAATAGGACAGTTTTTTTTTAGGTTCACTTTTTTCTCTCCTATATTGATAGATGAATTTGGAACTCTAAATCCAACATGGTTTGTAGTAGCTGTTTGAAACTTGACAAAATAAACTAGTTCTCAGTTTTGTCTCTATGGTTTGTTTCCTCTTCAAGTAGCCGTAGGCACAGACTGTGGAGAAGCACTTCATTTAAAGGGTTGCCAAGCTTCCAAGAAATTACGAGTTTACGAAATACCAGCAAATATTTTTTTCACCCAATCTTGATGATACTTGGTGGTAATGATCGGTACACAAATCCCACTTGACTCGCCAAATTTTCTTCTTCTAGGTTGAAGCGTTCGTCTACAGTAGCAGTTTATATTTTTAGGTTTCCTCTGTTCTCTCCTATATAGATATCTGAATTTGGAACTCTAAATCCAACATGGTTTGTAGTAGCTCCTTAAAACTTGACAAAATAAAGCTGTTCTCAGTTATGTCTTTATGGTTTGTTTTCCTCTTCATGTAGCCCTAGGCACAGATTGTGGAAAAGCACTTTCATTGAGAATCTTGCCAAGCTTCCAAGAAATTACGAGTTTCCGAAATACCAGCAAATATTTTTTCACCCTATCTTCATGATACTTGGTGGTAATGAGAAGTACACAAAATCCACTAGGCTCACCTAATTTTGTTCTTTTAGGTTGAAGTGTTTCGTCTACAGTAGCAGTTTTTATATTTAGAGTTTCCCTCTGTTCTCTCCTATATAGATAGATGTAATTTTAACTCTAATTCCAACATGGTTTGTAATATCTCTTTGAAACTTGACAAAATAAAGGGGATCTCAGTTTTGTCTCAATTGATTGTTTCCTCTTAATGTAGCCCTAGCCACAGACTGTGGAAAAGCACTTTAAATGACAGGAGTTGCCAGCTTCCAAAATATAACGAGTTTTCAAAATACCAGCAAATATTTTCTCACCCAATCTTGATGATACTTGGTGGTAATGATCAGACACAAATCCACTTGGCTCATCAAATTTTGTTCTTCTAATTTGAAGCGTTCATTTACAGTAGCAATTTATATTTTTAGGTTTCCTCTGTTTCTACTATATAGATAGATGAATTTGGAACTCTAAATAAAACATGGTTTGTAGCAGCTCTTGAAACTTGACAAAAAAAGTAGTTCTCAGTTTTTCTCTATGATTTGTTTCCTCTACAAGTAGCCCTAAGCAGAGACTGTGGAAAAGCACTTTTCATTGAAAAGCCTTGCCAAGCTTCCAAGAAATTACCAGTTTCCGAAATACCAGCAAATATTTTTCAGCCAATCTGCATCATACGTGTTGGTAATGACACGTACACAAATCCACTTGACTCACCAAATTTTGTCTTCTAGGTTGAAGCCTTCGTTTACAGTAGCAGTTTTTATTTTTAGGTTTCACTCTGTTCTCTCCTATATAGATAGATGAATTTGGAACTCTAAATCCAACATGGTTTGTAGTAGCTCTTTGAAACTTGACAAAATAAAAAGTTCTCAGTTTTGTCTCTAGGGTTTTGTTTTCTCTTCAAGTAGCCCATGGCACAGAATGTGGAAAAGCACTTTATTTGAGAAGGGTTGCAAAGCTTCTAAGAAATAACGACTTTCCGAAATACCAACAAATATTTTTTCACCCAATCTTGATGATACTGGGTGGTAATGATCGGGACACAAATCCCACTTGGCTCACCAAATTTTCTTCTACCTGTTTGAAGCGTTCGTTTACAGAAGCAGTTTTTATTTTAGGTTTCACTCTGTTCTCTCTATATAGATAGATGAATTTGGAACTCTAAATCCAACATGGTTTGTAGTAGCTCTTTGAAACTTGACAAAATAAAGTAGTTCTCAGTTTTGTCTCTATGGTTTGTTTCCTCTTCAATTAGCACTATGCACAGCATGTGGAAAAGCACTTTCATTTAAAGGGTTGCCAAGCTTCCAAGAAATAACGAGTTTCGAAATACCAGCAAATATTTTTTCACCCAATCTTGATGATACTTGTGTAATGATCCGTACACAAATCCCACTTCACTCACCAAATTTTGTTCTTCTTTTTGAAGCGTTCGTTTACAGTAGCAGTTTATATTTTTTAGGTTACCCTCTGTTCTCTCCTATATAGATAGATGAATTTGGAACTCTAAATCCAACATGGTTTTTAGGAGCTCTTTGAAACTTGACAAAAAAAAGTAGTTCTCAGTTTTGACTTTTATGATTGTTTCCTCTTCAAGTAGCACTAAGCAGAGACTGTGGAATAGCAGTTTCATTCAAAGGGGTTGCCAAACTTCCAAGAAATTACTAGTTCCGAAATACCAGCAAATATTTTTCACCCAATCTTGATGATACGTTTCTGATAATGACAAGTACACAAATCCCACTTAGCTCACCAAATTTTGTTTTTCTAGGTTGAAGCGTTCGTCTACAGTTAGCAGTTTTTTATATTTACCTTTCCACTGTGCTCTCCTATACAGATAGATGAATTTGGAACTCTAAACCCAACATGGTTTGTAGTAGCTCTTTGAAACTTGACAAAATAAAGGAGTTCTCAGTTTTGTCTCTATGGTTTGTTTCCTCTTCAAGTAGCCCAAGGCACACAATGTGGAAAAGCACTTTCATTGAGAGGGGTTGCCAAGCTTCTAAGAAATAACGAGTTTCCGAAATACCAGCAAATATTTTTTCACCCAATCTTGATGATACTTGGTGGTAATGATCATAACAGAAGTCCCACTGGCTCATCAAATTTTGTTCTTCGGTTGAAGCGTTCCTTTACAGTAAGCAGTTTTTATATTTAGGTTACTCTCTGTTCTCTTCGATATAGATAGATGAATTTGGAACTCTAAATCCAACATATTTTGTAATAGCTCTTTGAAACTTGACAAAAAAAAAGGAGTTCTCAGATTTGTCTCTATGGTTTGTTTCCTCTTCGAGTAGCCGTAGGCACAGGACTGTGGAAAAGACTTTTCATTGAGAGGGTTTGACAAGCTTCTAAGATATAACGAGTTCCGAAATGCCAGCAGTGTTTTTTCACCCAATCTTGATGATACTTGGTGGTAAGGACAAGTACAAAATCCCACTTGTCTAGCCAAATTTTCTTTCTAGTTTGAAGCTTTCGTTTACAGTAGCAGTTTTTATATTTAGGTTTCACTCTGTTCTCTCATATATAGATAGATGAATTTGGAACTCTAAATCCAGCATGGTTTGTAGTATCTCTTTGAAACTTGACAAAATAAAGGAGTTCTCAGTATTGTCTCTATGATTTGTTTCCTTTTCAGGTAGCCCTATGCACAGACCGTGGAATAGCACTTTCATTGAGAGGGGTTGTTAAGCTTCTAAGAAATAACGAGTTCCGAATACCAGCAAATATTTTTTGACCCATTCTTGTTGAAACTTGGTGATAATGATCAGTACAAAAATCCCACTTGGCTCACCAAATTTTGTTCTTCTAGGTTGAAGCGTTCATCTACAGTAGCAGTTTTTTAAATTTAGGTTTCCCTCTGTTCTCTCCTGTATAAATAGATGAATTTGGAACTCTAAATTCAACATGGTTTGTAGTAGCTCTTTGAAACTTGACAAAAAAGGAGTTCTCAATTTTGTCTCTATGGTTTGTTCCTCTTCAAGTAGCCCAAAGCAAAGACTGTGGAAAAGCACTCTCAATGAAAGGGGTTGACAAGCTTCCAAGAAATTACGAGTCTCCGAAACACCAGCAAATATTTTTTCACCCAATCTGGATGATACGTGGTGGTAAAGACAAGTACACAAACCCCACTTAGCTCACCAAATTTTGTTCTTCTAGGTTGAAGCGTTCGTCTACAGTAGTAGTTTTTATATTTATGATTTCACTCTGTTCTCTCCTATATAGATTTATGAATTTGGAACACTAAATCCTGCATGGTTTGTAGTATCTCTTTGAAACTTGACAAAATAAAGGAGTTCTCAGTTTTGTCTCTAAGGTTTGTTTCCTCTTCATGTAGCCCTAGGCACCGTAGTGGAAAAGCACTTTCTTTGAGAGGGGTTGCCAAGCTTCTAAGAAATAACGAGTTTCGAAATACGAGCAAATAGTTTTTCATCCAATACGTGGTGGTAATGATCAGTACACAAATCCCACTTGGCTCACCAAATTTTGTTCTTCTGGTTTGAAGCGTTCCTTTACAGTAGCAGTTTTTATTTTTAGGATTCCCTCTGTTCTCTCCTATATAGATAGATAGATGAATTTGGAACTCTAAATCTAACATTGTGTGTAGTAGCTCTTTGACACTTGACAAAAAAAAGTAGTTCTCAGTTTTGTCTGTATGGTTTGTTTCCACTTCAAGTAGCCCTAAGCAGAGACTGTGGAAAAGCCCTTTCAATTAAAGGGTTTGCCAAGCTTCCAAGAAATTACGGTTTCCGAAATACCAGCAAATATTATTTCACCCAATCTTGATGTTACGTGGTGGTAATGACAAGTACACAAATCCCACTTGGCTCACCAAATTTTCTTCATCTAGGTTGAAGCGTTCGTTTACAGCAGCAGTTTTATTTTAGGTTTCACTCTGTTCTATCCTATGTAGATAGATGAATCTGGAACTCTAAATCCAACATGGTTTGTAGTAGCTCTTTGAAACTTGACAAAATAACGGAGTTCTCAGTTTTGTCTATATGGTTTGTTTCCTCTTCAAGAAGCCCTAGGCACAGACTGTGGAAAAGCCCTTTCATTGAAAGGGTTTGCCAAGCTTCCAAGAAATTACGAGTTTCCGAAATACCAGCAAATATTTTTTCACCCAATCTTGATGTTACGTGGTGGTAATGACAAGTACACAAATCCCACTTGGCTCACCAAATTTTTGTTCTTCTAGGTGAAGCGTTCGTTTACAGTTGCAGTTTTTATTTTAGGTTTCACTCTGTCTCTCCTATATAGATAGATGATTTCGGAACACTAAATCCAACATGGCTTATAGTAGCTATTTGAAACTTGACAAAATAAAGGAATTCTCAGTTTTGTCTATATGGTTTGTTTCCTCTTCAAGTAGCCCTAGCACAGACTATGGAAAAGCACTTTCATTGAGTGGGATTGCCAAGCTTCCAAGAAATTATGAGTTTCCGAAATACCAGGAAATATTTTTTTCACCCAATCTTGATGATACGTGGCGGTAATGACAAGTACAAAATTCCAACTTGGCTCACCAAATTTTCTTATTCTAAGTTGAAGCTTTCGTTTACAGTAGCAGTTTTTTATATTTAGGTTTCACTCTGTTCACTCATATATAGATAGATGAATTGGAACTCTAAATGCAACACGGTTTTTAGTAGCTCTTTTAAACTTGACAAAATAAAGGAGTTCTCAGTTTGTCTCTATAATTTGTTTCTCTTCATGTAGCCCTAAGCAGGAACTGTGGAAAAGCACTTTAATTGAAAGGAGTTGCCAAGCTTCCAAGAAATTACGAGTTTCCAAAATACCAGCATATATTTTTTCACCCAATCTTGATGATACTTGGTGGTAATGATCACTACACAAATCGTACTTGGCTCACCAAATTTTGTTCTTCTAGGTTGAAGCGTTCGTCTACAGTAGCAGTTTATATATTTAGGTTTCCCTCAGTTCTCTCCTATATAGAAAGATGAATTTTGAACTCTAAATCCAACATGGTTTGCAGTAGCTCTTTGAAACTTGAAAAAATAAAGGAGTTCTCCGTTTTGTTTCTATGGTTTGTTTCCTCTTCAAGTAGCCCTAGGCACAGACTGAGGAAAGCACTTTCATTGAGAGGGGTTGCCAGGCTTCTAAGAAATAAAGAGTTCCGAAATACCAGCAAATATTTTTTCACCCAATCTTGATGATACTTGGTGGTAATGATCACTACACAAATCGTACTTGGCTCACCAAATTTTGTTCTTCTAGGTTGAAGCGTTCGTCTACAGCCGCAGTTTTTATGTTTAGGTTTCACTCTGTTCTCTCCTATGTAGATAGATAAATTTGTAACTCTAAATCCAACATGGTTTGTAGTAGCTCTTTGAAACTTGACAAAATCAAGGAGTTCTCAGTTTGTCTCTATAATTTGTTTCCTCTTCAAGTAGCTCTAAGCAGGAACTGTGGAAAAGCACTTTAATTGAAAGGAGTTGCCAAGCTTCCAAGAAATTACGAGTTTCCACAATACCAGCATATATTTTTCACCCAATCTTGATGATACTTGGTGGTAATGACAAGTACACAAATCCCACTTGGCTCACCAAATTTTGTTCTTCTAGGTTGAAGCGTTCGTCTATACTAGCAGTTTTTACTTTTAGGTTTCCCTCTGATCTCTCCTATACAGATAGATGAATTTGGAACTCTAAATCCAACATGGTTTCTAGTAGCTCTTTGAAACTTGACAAATAAAGTAGTTCTCTGTTTTGTCTATTACCAGTCTCTAGTTTGTTTTTTCTTCAAGTAGCCCTAAGCAGAGACTGTGAAAAAGCACTTTCATTCAAAGGGGTTGCCAAGCTTCCAGAAATTACGATTTTCAGAAATACCAGCAAATATTTTTTCACAAAATCTGGATGATACGTGGTGTTAATGACAAGTACACAAATCCCACTTGGCTCAACAAATTTTGTTCTTCTAGGTTGAAGCGTTCGTTTACAGTAGCAGTTTTTAGTTTTAGGTTCTACTCTGTTCTTTCTTATATAGATAGATGAATTTGGAACTCTAAATCCCAACATTGTTTCTAGTAGCTCTTTGAATCTTGAAAAAATAAGGAGGTTCTCAGTTTTGTCTCTATGGTTTGTTTCCTCTTCAAGTAGCCTAGGCACAGACTGTGCAAAATCATTTTCATTGAGAGTGGTTTCCAAGCTTCTAAGAAATAACGAGTTTCCGAAATACCAGCAAATATTTTTTTACCCAATCTGGTTGATACGTGTGGTAATGACAAGTACACAAATCCACATGGCTCACCAAATTTTGTTCTTTTAGGTTGAAGCGTTCGTTTCAAGTAGCAGTTTTTTATATTTAGGTTTCCCACTGTTCTCTCCTATATAGATAGATGAATTTGGAACTCTAAATCCAACATGGTTTGTAGTAGCTCTTTGAAACTTGACAAAGTAAAGGAGTTCTCAATTTTGTCTCTATGGTTTGTTTCCCCTTCCAAGTAGCCCCTAGGCACAGACTGTGGAAAAGCACTTTCATTGAGAGGGGTTGCCAAGCTTGTAAGAAATAACGAGTTTCCGAAATGCCAGCAAATATTTTTTCACCCCACTTGATGATACATGGTGGTTATGACAAGTACACCAATCCTACTTGGCTCACCAAATTTTGTTTTCTAGGTTGAAGCGTTCGATTACAAAAGCAGTTTTATTTTTAGGTTTCACTCTGTTCTCTCCTATATAGATAGATGAATTTGGAACTCTAAATCCAACATGGTTTGTAGTAGCTCTTTGAAACTTGTCAAAATAAAGGAGTTCTCACTTATGTCTCTATGGTTTGTTTCCTCTTCAAGTAGCCCTAGGCACAGACTGTGGAAAAGCACTTTTATTGAGAGGGTTTGCCAAGCTTCTAAAAAATAACGAGTTTCCGAAATACCAGCATATATTTTTTCACCCAATCTTGATGATACTTGGTGGTAATGACAAGTACACAAATCCCACTTGGCTCACCAAATTTTGTTCTTCTAGGTTGAAGCGTTCGTCTACAGTAGCAGTTTTTACATTTAGGTTTCCCTCTGTTCTCTCCTATATAGATAGATGAATTTGGAACTCTAAATCCCACATGGTTTCTAGTAGCTCTTTGAAACTTGACAAAATAAAGTAGTTCTCTGTTTTGTCTCTATCGTTTGTTTTTTCTTCAAGTAGCCCTAAGCAGAGACTGTGAAAAAGCACTTTCATTGAAATGGGTTGCCAAGCTTCCAAGAAATTACGAGTTTCCGAAAGACCAGCAAATATTTTCTCACAAAATCTGGATGATACGTGGTGTTAATGACAAGTACACAAATCCCACTTGGCTCACCAATTTTGTTCTACTAGCTTGAAGCGTTCGTTTACAGTAGCAGTTTTTAGTTTTAGGTTCTACTCTGTTCTTTCTTATAAAGATAGATTAACTTGGAACTCTAAATCCAACATTGTTTCTAGTAGCTCTTTGAAACTTGACAAAATAAAGTAGTTCTCAGTTTTCTCTCTATGTTTTGTTTCTTCTTCAAGTAGCCCTAAGCAGAGACTGTAGAAAAGCACTTTCATTGAAAGGGGTTGCCAAGCTTCCAAGAAATTATGAGTTTCTGAAATACCAGCAAATATTTTTTCATCCAATCTGGATGATACGTGTTGGTAATGACAAGTACACAAATCCCACTTGGCTCACCAAATTTTGTTCTTCTAGGCTGCAGCGTTCATTTACAGTAACAGTTTATATTTTTAGGTTTTCCTCTGTTCTCTCCTATATAGATAGATGGATTTGGAACTCTAAATCCAACATGGTTTGTAGTAGCTCCTTGAACTTGACAAAATAAAGGAGTTCTCACTTTTGTCTCTATTGTTTGTTTCCTCTTCAAGTAGCCCTAGGCACAGACTGTGGAAAAGCACTTTCATTGAGTGGGTTTGCCAATCTTCCAAGAAATAACGAGTTTCCGAAATACCAGCAAATATTTTTTCACCCAATCTTGATGATACTTGGTGGTAATGATCATTACACAAATCCCACTTGGCTCATCAAATTTGTTCTTCTAGGTTGAAGCGTTCGTCTACAGTAGTCTTTTTTATATTTAGGTTTCCCTCTGTTCTCTCCTATATAGATAGATGAATTTGGAACTCTAAATCCAACATGGTTTGTAGTCGCTCTTTGAAACTTGACAAAAAAAACTAGTTCTCAGTTTTGTCTCTATGGTTTGTTTCCTCTTCAAGTAGCCCTAAGCAGAGACTGTGGCAAAAGCACTTTCATTGAAAGGGGTTGCCGAGCTTCAAAGCAATAACGAGTTTCCAAATACAAGCAAATATTTTTTCACCCAATCTTGATGGTCCTTGGTGGTTTTCATCATTATATAAATCCCACTTGGCTCCTCAAATTTTGTTCTTCTAGGTCGAAGCGTTCGTCTACAGTAGCAGTTTTTATATTTAGGTTTTCCTCTGTTCTCTCCTATATAGATAGATGGATTTGGAACTCTAAATCCAACATGGTTTGTAGTAGCTCTTTGAAACTTGACAAAATAAATGGAGTTCTCAATTTTGTCTCTGTGGTTTGTTTCCCCTTCAAGTAGCCCTAGGCACAGACTGTGGAAAAGCACTTTCATTGAGAGGGGTTGCCAAACTTCTAAGAAATAACGAGTTCTGAAATACCAGGAAATATATTTTCACCCAATCTTCATGATACGTGGTGGTAATGACAAGTACAACCAATCCGACTTGGCTCACCAAATTTTGTTCTTCTAGGTTGAAGCGTTCGTTTACAATAGCAGTTTTATTTTTAGGTTTCACTCTGTTCTCTCCTATATAGATAGATGAATTTGGAACCCTAAATCCAACATGGTTTCTAGTAGCTCTTTGAAACTTTACAAAATAAAGTAGTTCTCTGTTTTGTCCCTATAGTTTGTTTCCTCTTCAAGTAGCCCTTGGCTCAGAGTGTGGAAAAGCACTTTCATTGAGAGGGGTTGCCAAGCTTCAAAAAAATAATGAGTTTCCGAAATAAGAGCAAATATTTTTTCACCCAATCTTGATGATACTTGGTTGTATTGATTACTACACAAATCCCACTTGGCTCAGCAAATTTTGTTCTTCTAGGTTGAAGCGTTCGTCTACAGTAGTCGTTTTTATATTTAGGTGTTTCTCTGTTCTCTCCTATACAGATAGATGAATTTGGAAATCTAAATCCAACATGGTGTGTAGTCGCTCTATGAAACTTGACAAAATAAAGTAGTTCTCAGTTTTGTCTCTATAGTATGTTTCCTCTTGAAGTAGCCCTATGCAGAGACTATGGAGAAGCACTTTCATTGAAAGGGGTTGCCAAGCTTAAAGAAATAACGAGTTTCTGAAATACCAGCAAATATTTTTTCACCCAATCTTGATGATACTTGGTGGTAATGATCGGTAAACAAATCCCACATGACTCAACAAATTTTGTCTTCTAGGTTGAAGCGTTTGTTTACAGTAGCAGTTTTTATTTTTAGGTTTCCCTTTGTTCTCTCCTATATAGATAGATGAATTTGGAACACTAAATCCAACATGGTTTGTAGTAGCTCTTTGAAACTTGACATGAAAAAGTAGTTCTCAGTTTTGTTTGTATGGTTTGTTTCCTCTTGAAGTAGCCATATGCAGAGACTATGGAAAAGCACTTTCATTGAAAGGGGTTGCCAAGCTTCCAAGAAATAACGAGTTTCCTAAATACCAGCAAATATTTTTTCACCCAATCATAATAATACGTGGTGGTAATGATCAGTACACAAATCCCACTTGGCTCACCAAATTGTGTTCTTCTAGGTTGAAGCGTTCGTCTACGGTAGCAGTTTTTATATGTAGGTTTCACTCTGTTCTCTCTTATATAGATAGATGAATTTGGAAATCTAAACCAACATGGTTTGTAGTAGCTCTTTGAAACTTGAAAAATAAAGGAGTTCTCAGTTTTGTCTCTATGGGTTGTTTTTTCTTCAAGTAGCCCTAGGCACAGACTGTGGAAAAGCACTTTCATTGAGAGGGGTTGCCAAGCTTTTAAGAAATAACTACTTTCCGAAACACCAGCAAATATTATTTCACCCAATCTTGATGATACTTGGTGGTAATGATCAGTACACAAATTCCACTTGGCTCCCCAAATTTTGTTCTTCTATGTTGAAGCGTTCATTTACAGTTGCAGTATTTATTTTTAGGTTTCACTCTGTTCTCTCCTATATAGATACATGAATTTGGAACTCTAAATCCAACATGGATTGTAGTAGCTCTTTGAAACTTGACAAAATAAAGGAGTTCTCAGTTTTGTCTCTATGGTTTGTTTCCTCTTCAAGTAGCCCTAGGCACAGACTGTGGAAAAGCACTTTCATTGAGAGGGGTTGCCAAGCTTCTAAGAAATAACGAGATTCGAAATACCAGCAAATATTTTTCAACCAAACTTGATGATACTTGGTGGTAATGATCAGTACACCAATCCCACTTGGCTGACCAACTTTTGTTCTTCAAGGTTGAAGCGTTCGTCTACAGTAGCAGTTTTATGTTTAGGTTTCACTCTGTTCTCTTCTATGTAGTTAGATGAATTTGGACTCTAAATCCAACATGGTTTGTAGTCGCTCTTTGAAACTTGACAAAAAAAAAGTAGTTCTCAGTTTTGTCTCTATGATTTGTTTCTTCTTGAAGTAGCCCTATGCAGAGACTTTGTAAAAGCACTTTCATTGAAAGAGGTTGCCAAGCTTTTAAGAAATAAAGATTTTCCGAAATACCAGCAAATATTTTTTCAAACAATCTTAATAATACGTGGTGGTAATGGTCATTACACAAATCCCACTTGGCTCACCACATTTTATTTTTCTAGGTTGAAGCGTTCGTCTACAGTAGCAGTTTTTATATTCAGGTTTCACTCTGTTCTCTCTTATATAGAAAGATGAATTTGGAACTCTAACACAAA
The DNA here is from genome assembly GCF_048772815.1 of Callospermophilus lateralis. Classification (NCBI taxonomy): domain Eukaryota; kingdom Metazoa; phylum Chordata; class Mammalia; order Rodentia; family Sciuridae; genus Callospermophilus; species Callospermophilus lateralis. The sequence goes on along the minus strand of NW_027513122.1, from coordinate 62,548 downwards.
ATGGTTTGTAGTAGCTCTTTGAAACTTGACAAAATAAAAGAGTTTTCAGTTTTGTCTCTATGGTTTGTTTCCTCTTCAAGTAGCCCTAAGCAGAGACTGTGGAAAAGCATTTTCATTGAAAGGGGTTGCCCAGCTTCCAAGAAATTACGAGTTTTTGAAATACCAGCAAATATTTTTTCTCCCAATCTTGATGATACTTGGTGGTAATGATCAGTACACAAATCCCACTTGGCTCACCAAATTTTGTTCTTCGAGATATAAGGGTTCGTCTACAGTAGCAGTTTTTATATTTAGGTGTCCCTCTGTTCTCTCCTATATAGATAGATGAATTTGGAACTCTAAATCCAACATGGTTTGTAGTAGTTCTTTGAAACTTGACAAAATAAAGTAGTTCTCTGTTTTGTCTCTCTGGTTTGTTTCCTCTTCAAGTAGGCCTAAGCAGAGTCTGTGGAAAAGCAATTTCATTGACAGGGGTTGCCAAGCTTCTAAGAAATAACAAGTTTCCGAAATACCAGCAAATAATTTTGCACCCAATCTTGATGATACTTGGTGGTAATGATCAGTACACAAATCCTACTTGGCTCACCAAATTTTGTTTTTCTAGGTTGAAGCGTTCGTCTACAGCAGCAGTTTTTATGTTTATGTTTCACTCTGTTCTCTCCTATACAGATAGATGAATTTGGAACTCTAAATCCAACATGGTTTCTAGTAGCTCTTTGAAACTTGACAAAATAAAGTAGTTCTCTGCTTTGTCTCTATCTTTTGGTTTTTCTTCAAGTAGCCCTAAGCAGAGACTGTGAGCACTTTCATTGAAAGGGGTTGCCAAGATTCCAAGAAATTACGAGTTTCCGAAATACCAGCAAATATTTTTACACAAAATCCGGATGATACGTGGTGTTAATGACAAGTACACAAATCCCACTTGGCTCACCAAATTTGTTTTACTAGCTTGAAGCGTTCGTTTACAGTAGCAGTTTTTAGTTTTAGGTTCTACTCTGTTCTTTCATATATAGATAGATTAATTTGGAACTCTAAATCCAACATTGTTTCTAGTAGCTCTTTGAAACTTGACAAAATAAAGTAGTTCTCAGTTTTCTCTCTATGTTTTGTTTCCTCTTCAAGTAGCCCTAAGCAGAGACTGTAGAAAAGCACTTTCATTGAAAGGGGTTGCCAAGTTTCCAAGAAATTATGAGGTTCCGAAATACCAGCAAATATTTTTTCATCCAATCTGGATGATACGTGTTGGTAATGACAAGTACACAAATCCCACTTGGCTCACCAAATTTTGTTCTTCTAGGCTGCAGCGTTCATTTACAGTAACAGTTTATATTTTTAGGTTTTCCTCTGTTCTCTCCTATATAGATAGATGGATTTGGAACTCTAAATCCAACATGGTTTGTAGTAGCTCCTTGAAACTTGACAAAATGAAGAAGTTCTCACTTTTGTCTCTATTGTTTGTTTCCTCTTCAATTAGCCCTAGGCACAGACTGTGGAAAAGCACTTTCATTGAAAGAGGTTGCTTGGTGGTTTTGATCATTATATGAATCCCACATGGCTCCTCAAATTGTGTTCTTCTAGGTTGAAGCGTTCGTCTACAGTAGCAGTTTTTATATTTAGGTTTCCCTCTATTCTCTCCTATATAGATAGATGAATTTGGATCTCTCAATCCAACATGGTTTGTAGTAGCTCTTTGAAACTTGACAAAATAAAGGAGTTCTCAATTTTGTCTCTGTGGTTTGTTTCCCCTTCAAGTAGCCCTAGGCACAGACTGTAGAAAAGCACTTTCATTGAGAGGGTTTGCCAAGCTTCTAAGAAATAACGAGTTTCCGAAATACCAGCAAATATATTTTCAACCAATCTTGATGATACGTGGTGGTAATAACAAGTACACCAATCCGACTTGGCTCATCAAATTTTGTTCTTCTAGGTTGAAGCGTTCGTTTACAATAGCAGTTTTTATTTTTAGGTTTCACTCTGTTCTCTCCTATATAGATAGATGAATTTGGAACTCTAAATCCAACATGGTTTCTAGTAGCTCTTTGAAACTTTAAAAAATAAAGTAGTTCTCTGTTTTGTCCCTATGTTTTGTTTCCTCTTCAAGTAGCCCTTGGCACAGACTGTGGAAAAGCACTTTCATTGAGAGGGGTTGCCAAGCTTCAAAAAAATAATGAGTTTCCGAAATAAGAGCAAATATTTTTTCACCCAATCTTGATGATACTTGGTGGTATTGATTACTACACAAATCCCACTTGGCTCACCAAATTTTGTTCTTCTAGGTTGAAGCGTTCGTCTACAGTAGTCGTTTTTATATTTAGGTGTTTCTCTGTTCTCTCCTATACAGATAGATGAATTTGGAAATCTAAATCCAACATGGTTTTTACTCGCTCTATGAAACTTGACAAAAAAAAAGTAGTTCTCAGTTTTGTCTCTATGGTATGTTTCCTCTTGAAGTAGCCCTATGCAGAGACTATGGAGAAGCACATTCATTGAAAGGGGTTGCCAAGCTTCCAAGAAATAACGAGTTTCTGAAATACCAGCAAATATTTTTTCACCCAATCTTGATGATACTTGGTGTTAATGATCGGTAAACAAATCCCACATGACTCAACAAATTTTGTTCTTCTAGGTAGAAGCGTTTGTTTACAGTAGCAGTTTTTATTTTTAGGTTTCCCTTTGTTCTCTCCTATATAGATAGATGAATTTGGAACTCTAAATCCAACATGGTTTTTAGTAGCTCTTAGAACTTGACAAAAAGTAGTTTTCTCAGTTTTGTCTCTATGATTTGTTTCCTCTTCAAGTAGCCCTAAGCAGAGACTGTGGAAAAGCACTTTCATTGAATGGGGTTGCCAAGCCTTTAGGAAATTACGAGTTTCCGAAATACGAGCAAATATTGTTTCACCCAATCTTGATGATACTTGGTGGTAATGATCAGTACACAAATCCCAATTGGCTCACCAAATTTTGTTCTTCTAGGTTTAAGCGTTCGTCTACAGTAGCAGTTTTTGTATTTAGGTTTCACTCTGTTCTCCCTAAATAAATAGATGAATTTGGAACTCTAAATCCAACATGGTTTGTAGTAGCTCTTTGAATCTTGACAAAATAAAGGAGTTCTCAGTTTTGTCTCTATCATTTGTTTACTCGTCAAGTAGGCCTAAGCAGAGGCTGTGGAAAAGCACTTTCATTTAAAGGGATTGCCAAAATTCCAAAAAATTACGAGTTTCCGAAATACCAGCAAATATTTTTTCACCCAATCTTGATGATACCTGGTGGTAATGATCAGCACACAGATCCCACTTTCCTCACCAAATTTTGTTCTTCTAGGTTTAAGCATTCGTCTACAGTAGTCGTTTTTTTATTTAGGTTTCCCTCTGTTCTCTCCTATATAGATAGATGAATTTGGAACTCTAAATCCAACATGGTTTGTAGTCGCTCTTTGAAACTTGACAAAAAGTAGTAGTTCTCTGTTTTGTCTCTATTTTTTGTTTCCTCTTCAAGTAGTCCTAAGCAGAGACTGTGGAAAAGCACTTTCATTGAAAGGGGTTGCCAAGCTTCCAAGAAATTACGAGTTTCTGAAATACCAGCATATATTTTTTCAACCAGTCTTGATGATACTTGGTGGTAATGATCAGTACACCAATCCCTCTTGGCTCATCACATTTAGTTCTTCTAGGTTTAAGCGTTTGTCTACAGTAGCAGTTTTTATATTTAGGTTTCACTCTGTTCTCTCCTATATAAATAGATGATTTTGGAACTCTAAATCCAACATGGTTTGTAGTAGCTCTTTGAAACTTGACAAAATAAAGGAGTTCTCAGTTTTGTGTCTATGGTTTGTTTCCTCTTCAAATAGCCCTGAGTACAGACTGTGGAAAAGCACTTTCATTGAGAGGGGTTGCCAAGCTTCTAAGAAATAACGAGTTTCCGAAATACCAGCAAATATTTGTTCACCCAATCTTGATGATTCTTGGTGGTAATGATCAGTACACAAATCCCACTTGGCTCACCAAATTGTGTTCTTCTAGGTTGAAGCGTTCGTCTACAGTAGCAGTTATTATATGTAGGTTTCACACTGTTTTCTATTATATAGACAGATGAATTTGGAACTCTAAATCCAACATGGTTTGTAGTAGCTCTTTGAAACTTGACAAAATAAAGGAGTTCTCAGTTTTGTCTCTATGGTTTGTTTCCTCTTCAAGTAGCCCTAGGCACAGACTGTGGAAAAGCACTTTGATTGTGAGGGGTTGCCAAGCTTCTAAGAAATAACGATTTTCCGAAATACCAGCAAATATTTTTTCACCCAATCTTGATGATACTTGGTGGTAATGATCAGTACACAAATCCCACTTGGCTCAACAAATTTTGTTCTTCTAGGTTGAAGCGTTCGTTTACATCTGCAGTTTTTACATTTAGGTTTCCCTCTGTTCTCTCCTATATAGATAGATGAATTTGGAACTCTGATACCAACATGGTTTGTACTAGCTCTTTGAATCTTGACAAAATAAAGTAGTTCTCAGGTTTTTCTCTATAATTTGTTTCCTGTTCAAGTAGCCATAAGCAGAGACTGTGGAAGAGCACTTTCATTGAAAGGGGTTGCCAAGCTTCCAAGAAATTACGAGTTTCCAAAATACCAGCATATGTTTTTTCACCCAATCTTGATGATACTAGGTGGTAATGAAATGTACACAAATTCCACTTGGCTCACCAAATTTGTTCTTCTAGGTTGAAGCGTTCGTTTAAAGTAGCAGTTTTTATTTTTAGGTTTCCCTCTGTTCTCTCCTATATAGATAGATGAAATTGGAACTTTAAATCCAACATGGTTTGTAGTCGCGGTTTGAAACTTGACAAAAAAAAAGTAGTTCTCAGTTTGGTCTCTATGATTTGTTTCCTCTTCAACTAGCCCTAAGCAGAGACTGTGGAAAAGCACTTTCATTGAAAAGGGTTGCCAAGCTTCCAAGAAATTACAAGTTTCCGAAATACCAGCAAATATTTTTTCACCCAAACTTAATGATACATGTTGGTAATGATCGGTACACAAATCCCACAGGGCTCACCAAATTTTGTTCTTCTAGGTTGAAGCGTTCATTTACAGTAGCAGTTTTTATTTTTAGGTTTGACTCTGTTCTGTCCTATATAGATGGATGAATTTGGAACTCTAAATCCAACATGGTTTGTAGTAGCTCTTTGAAACCTGACAAAATAAAGGAGTTTTCTGTTTTGTCTCTATGGCTTGTTTCCTCTTCAATTAGCCCTAGGCACAGACTGTGGAAAAGCACTTTAATTGAGAGGGGTTGCCAAGCTTCTAAGAAATAACGAGTTCAAATACCAGCAAATATTTTTTCAACCAATCTTGATGATACTTGGTGGTAATGATAAGTACACCAATCCCACTTGGCTCACCAAATTTTCTTATTCAAGGTTGAAGCGTTCATCTACAGTAGCAGTTTTTATATTTGGGTTTCACTCTGTTCTCTTCTATGTAGTTAGATGAATTTGGAACTCTAAATCCAACATGGATTTTAGTAGCTCTTTGAAAACTTGACAAGATAAAGGAGTTCTCAGTTTTGTCTCTATAATTTGTTTTCTCTTCAAGTAGCCCTAAGCTGAGACTGTGGAAAAGCACTTTCATTGAAAGTGGTTGCCAAACTTCCAAGAAATTATGAGTTTCCGAAATACCAGCAAATATTTTTTCACCCAATCTTGATGATAGGTGGTGGTAATGACAAGTACACAAATCCCACATGGCTCACCAAATTTTGTTCTCTAGGTTTAAGCGTTTGTTTAAAGTAGCAGTTTTTATTTTTAGGTTTCCCTATGTTCTCTCCTATATAGATAGATGAATTTGGAACTCAAAATTCAACACGGTTTGTACTAGTTCTTTGAAACATGACAAGATAAAGTAGTTCTCTGTTTTGTCTCTATGGTTTGTTTCCTCTTCAAGTAGCCCTAAGCAGAGACTGTGGAAAAGGACTTTCATTGAAAGGGGTTGCCAAGCTTCCAAGAAATTACGAGTTTCCGAAATACCAGCGAATATTTTTTCACCCAATCTTGATGATACGTGGTGGTAATGATCGGTACACAAATCCTACTTGGCTCACCAAATTTTGTTCTTCTAGGTTAAATCGTTCGTTTACATCTGCAGTTTTTATTTTTAGGTTTCCCTCTGTTCTCTCCTATAGAGATAGATGAATTTGGAACTCTAAATCCAGCATGGTTTGTAGTAGCTCTTTGAAACTTGACAAAATAAAGGAGTTCTCAGTTTTGTCTCTATGGTTTGTTTCCTCTTCAAGTAGCCCTAGGCACAGACTGTGGAAAAGCACTTTGATTGCGAGGGATTGACAAGCTTTTAAGAAATAACGATTTTCCGAAATACCAGCAAATATTTTTTCACACAATCTTGATGATACTTGGTGGTAATGATCAGTACACAAATCCCACTTGGCTCACCAAATTTTGTTCTTCTAGTTTGAAGCGTTCGTCTACAGTAGCAGTTTTTATGTTTAGGATTCACTCTGTTCTCTCCTATGTAGACAGATGAATTTGGAACTCTAAAACCAACATGGTTTGTACTAGCTCTTTGAAACTTGACAAAATAAAGGAGTTCTCAGGTTTGTCTCTATAATTTGTTTCCTGTTCAAGTAGCCCTAAGCAGAGACTGTGGAAAAGCATTTTCATTGAAAGGGGTTGCCAAGCTTCCAAGAAATTACGAGTTTCCAAAATACCAGCATGTGTTTTTCACCCAATCTTCGTGATACTACGTGGTAATGAAATGTACACAAATTCCACTTGGCTCACCAAATTTGTTCTTCTAGGTTGAAGCGTTCGTTTAAAGTAGCAGTTTTTATTTTTAGGATTCCCTCTGTTCTCTCCTATATAGATAGATGAAATTGGAACTCTAAATCCAACATGGTTTGTAGTCGCTCTTTGAAACTTGACAAAAAAAAGTAGTTCTCAGTTTTGTCCCTATGGTTTGTTTCCTCTTCAAGTAGCCCTAGGCACAGACTGTGGAAAAGCACTTTCATTGAGAGGGGTTGTCAAGCTTCTAAGAAATTACGAGATTCCGAAATACCAGCAAATATTTTTTTAACCCAATCTGGATGATACTTGCTGGAAATGATGAGTACACAAATCCCACTTGGCTCACCAAATTTTGTTCTTCTAGATTTAAGCGTTCGTCTACAGTAGCAGTTTTTATATTTAGGTTTCACTCTGTTCTCTACTATATAGATAGATGAATTTGGAACTCTAAATCCAACATGGATTGCAGTAGTTCTTTGAAACTTGACAAAATAAAGTAGTTCTCTGTTTTGTCTCTATGGTTGTTTCCTCTTCTAGTAGCCCTAAGCAGAGACTGTGAAAAGCACTTTCATTGAAAGGGGTTGCCAAGCTTCCAAGAAATTACGAGTTTCCGAAATACCAGCAAATATTTTTTCACCCAATCTTGATGAGACTTGGTGGTAATGATCAGTACACAAATCCCACTTGGCTCACCAAATTTTGTTCTTCTAGGTTAAGCGTTCGTCTACAGTACCAGTTTTTATATTTAGGTTTCACTCTGTTCTCTCCTATATAAATGGATGAATTTGGAACTCTAAATCCTACATGGTTTGTAGTAGCTCTTTGAAACTTGACATAATAAAGGAGTTCTCAGTTTTATCTCTATGGTTTGTTTCCTCTTCAAGTAGCCCTAGGCACAGACTGTGGATAAGCACTTTCATTGAGAGGGGTGTCAAACTTCTAAGAAATAACGAGTTTATGAGATAACAGCAAATATTTTTTCACCTAATCTTGATGATACGTGGAGTTAATGACAAGTACACAAATTCCACTTGCCTAACCAAATTTTGTTCTTCTAGGTTGAAGCGTTCGTCTACAGCTGCAGTTTTTATATGTAGGTTTCACTCTGTTTTCAATTATATAGATAGATGAATTTGGAACTCTAAATCCAACATGGTTTGTAGTAGCTCTTTGAAACCTGACAAAATAAAGGAGTTCTCAGTTTTGTCTCTAAGGCTTGTTTCCTCTTCAATTAGCCCTAGGCACAGACTGTGGAAAAGCACTTTCATTGAGAGAGGTTGCCAAGCTTCTAAGAAATAACGAGTTTCCAAATACCAGCAAATATTTTTTCAACCAATCTTGATGATACTTGGTGGTAATGATAAGTACACCAATCCCACTTGGCTCACCAAATTTTCTTATTCAAGGTTGAAGCATTCATCTACAGTAGCAGTTTTTATATTTGGGTTTCACTCTGTTCTCTTCTATGTAGTTAGATGAATTTGGAACTCTAAATCCAACATGGATTTTAGTAGCTCTTTGAAACTTGACAAGATAAAGGAGTTCTCAGTTTTGTCTCTATAATTTGTTTACTCGTCAAGTAGGCCTAAGCAGAGGCTGTGGAAAAGCACTTTCATTTAAAGGGATTGCCAAAATTCCAAAAAATTACGAGTTTCCGAAATACCAGCAAATATTTTTTTACCCAATCTTGATGATACCTGGTGGTAATGATCAGCACACAGATCCCACTTGGCTCACCAAATCTTGTTCTTCTAGGTTGAAGCGTACGTCTACAGTAGTCGTTTTTGTATTTAGGTTTCCCTCTGTTCTCTCCTATATAGATAGATGAATTTGGAACTCTAAATCCAACATGGTTTGTAGTCGCTCTTTGAAACTTGAAAAAAAGTAGTAGTTCTCTGTTTTGTCTCTATTTTTTGTTTTCTCTTCAAGTAGTCCTAAGCAGAGACTGTGGAAAAGCACTTTCATTGAAAGGGGTTGCCAAGCTTCCAAGAAATTACGAGTTTCTGAAATACCAGCATATATTTTTCAACCAGTCTTGATGATACTTGGTGGTAATGATCAGTACACCAATCCCACTTGGCTCATCAAATTTAGTTCTTCTAGGTTTAAGCGTTCGTCTACAGTAGCAGTTTTTATATTTAGGTTTCACTCTGTTCTCTCCTATATAAATAGATGATTTTGGAACTCTAAATCCAACATGGTTTGTAGTAGCTTTTTGAAACTTGACAAAATAAAGGAGTTCTCAGTTTTGTCACTATGGTTTGTTTCCTCTTCAATTAGCCCTTGGCACAGACTGTGGAAAAGCACTTTCATGAGAGGGGTTTCCAAGCTTCTAAGAAATAACGTGTTTCCAAATACCAGCAAATATTTTTTCAACCAATCTTGATGATACTTGGTGGTAATGATAAGTACACCAATCCCACTTGGCTCACCAAATTTTCTTCTTCAAGGTTGAAGCGTTCATCTACAGTAGCAGTTTTTACATTTGGGTTTCACTCTGTTCTCTTCTATATAGTTAGATGAATTTGGAACTCTAAATCCAACATGGATTTTAGTAGCTCTTTGAAACTTGACAAGATAAAGGAGTTCTCAGTTATGTCTCTATAATTTGTTTCCTCTTCAAGTAGCCCTAAGCAGAGACTGTGGAAAAGCACTTTCATTGAAAGGGGTTGCCAAACATCCAAGATATTATGAGTTTCCGAAATACCAGCAAATATTTTTTCACCCAATCTTGATGATACGTGGTGGTAATGACAAGTACACAAATCCCACATGGCTCACCAAATTTTGTTCTTCTAGGTTCAAGCGTTCGTTTAAAGTAGCAGTTTTTATTTTTAGGTTTCCCTCTGTTCTCTCCTATATAGATAGATGAATTTGGAACTCTAAATTCAACACGGTTTGTAGTAGTTCTTTGAAACATGACAAAATAAAGTACTTCTCTGTTTTGTCTCTATGGTTTGTTTTCTCTTCACGTAGCACAAAGCAGAGACTGTGGAAATGCACTTTCATTGAAAAAGGTTGCCAAGCTTCCAAGAAATTACGAGTTTCCGAAATACCAGCAAATATTTTTTCACCCAATCTTAATGATACATGTTGTTAATGATCGGTACAAAAATCCCACAGGGCTCACCAAATTTTGTTCTTCTAGGTTGAAGCGTTCGTTTACAGTAGCAGTTTTTATTTTTAGGTTTCCCTCTGTTCTGTCCTATATAGTTAGATGAATTTGGAACTCTAAATCCAACATGGTTTGTAGTCGCTCTTTGAAACTTGACAAAAATAAGTAGTTCTCAGTTTTGTCTCTATGATTTGTTTCTTCTTCAACTAGCCCTAAGCAGTGACTGTGGAAAAGCACTTTCATTGAAAGGGTTGCCAAGCTTCCAAGAAATTACGAGTTTCCGAAATACCAGCGAATATTTTTTCACCCAATCTTGATGATACGTGGTGGTAATGATCGGTACACAAATCCTACTTGGCTCACCAAATTTTGTTCTTCTAGGTTAAATCGTTCGTTTACATCTGCAGTTTTTATTTTTAGGTTTCCTCTGTTCTCTCCTATAGAGATAGATGAATTTGGAACTCTAAATCCAGCATGGTTTGTAGTAGCTCTTTGAAACTTGACAAAATAAAGGAGTTCTCAGTTTTGTCTCTATGGTTTGTTTCCTCTTCAAGTAGCCCTAGGCACAGACTGTGGAAAAGCACTTTGATTGCGAGGGATTGACAAGCTTTTAAGAAATAACGATTTTCCGAAATACCAGCAAATATTTTTTCACCCAATCTTGATGATACTTGGTGGTAATGATCAGTACACAAATCCCACTTGGCTCACCAAATTTTGTTCTTCTAGTTTGAAGCGTTCGTCTACAGTAGCAGTTTTTATGTTTAGGATTCACTCTGTTCTCTCCTATGTAGACAGATGAATTTGGAACTCTAAAACCAACATGGTTTGTACTAGCTCTTTGAAACTTGACAAAATAAAGGAGTTCTCAGGTTTGTCTCTATAATTTGTTTCCTGTTCAAGTAGCCATAAGCAGAGACTGTGGAAAAGCATTTTCATTGAAAGGGGTTGCCAAGCTTCCAAGAAATTACGAGTTTCCAAAATACCAGCATGTGTTTTTTCACCCAATCTTCGTGATACTACGTGGTAATGAAATGTACACAAATTCCACTTGGCTCACCAAATTTGTTCTTCTAGGTTGAAGCGTTCGTTTAAAGTAGCAGTTTTTATTTTTAGGATTCCCTCTGTTCTCTCCTATATAGATAGATGAAATTGGAACTCTAAATCCAACATGGTTTGTAGTCGCTCTTTGAAACTTGACAAAAAAAAGTAGTTCTCAGTTTTGTCCCTATGGTTTGTTTCCTCTTCAAGTAGCCCTAGGCACAGACTGTGGAAAAGCACTTTCATTGAGAGGGGTTGTCAAGCTTCTAAGAAATTACGAGATTCCGAAATACCAGCAAATATTTTTTCATCCAATCTGGATGATACTTGGTGGAAATGATGAGTACACAAATCCCACTTGGCTCACCAAATTTTGTTCTTCTAGATTTAAGCGTTCGTCTACAGTAGCAGTTTTTATATTTAGGTTTCACTCTGTTCTCTACTATATAGATAGATGAATTTGGAACTCTAAATCCAACATGGATTGCAGTAGCTCTTTGAAACTTGACAAAATAAAGTAGTTCTCTGTTTTGTCTCTATGGTTGTTTCCTCTTCTAGTAGCCCTAAGCAGACACTGTGAAAAAGCACTTTCATTGAAAGGGGTTGCCAAGCTTCCAAGAAATTACGAGTTTCCGAAATACCAGCAAATATTTTTTCACCCAATCTTGATGAGACTTGGTGGTAATGATCAGTACACAAATCCCACTTGGCTCACCAAATTTTGTTCTTCTAGGTTTAAGCGTTCGTCTACAGTACCAGTTTTTGTATTTAGGTTTCACTCTGTTCTCTCCTATATAAATGGATGAATTTTGGAACTCTAAATCCTACATGGTTTGTAGTAGCTCTTTGAAACTTGACATAATAAAGGAGTTCTCAGTTTTATCTCTATGGTTTGTTTCCTCTTCAAGTAGCCCTAGGCACAGACTGTGGATAAGCACTTTCATTGAGAGGGGTGTCAAACTTCTAAGAAATAACGAGTTTATGAGATAACAGCAAATATTTTTTCACCCAATCTTGATGATACGTGGTGTTAATGACAAGTACACAAATTCCACTTGGCTAACCAAATTTTGTTCTTCTAGGTTGAAGCGTTCGTCTACAGTAGCAGTTTTTATATATAGGTTTCACTCTGTTTTCAATTATATAGATAGATGAATTTGGAACTCTAAATCCAACATGGTTTGTAGTAGCTCTTTGAAACCTGACAAAATAAAGGAGTTCTCAGTTTTGTCTCTATGGCTTGTTTCCTCTTCAATTAGCCCTAGGCACAGACTGTGGAAAAGCACTTTCATTGAGAGGGGTTGCCAAGCTTCTAAGAAATAACGAGTTTCCAAATACCAGCAAATATTTTTTCAACCAATCTTGATGATACTTGGTGGTAATGATAAGTACACCAATCCCACTTGGCTCACCAAATTTTCTTATTCAAGGTTGAAGCGTTCATCTACAGTAGCAGTTTTTATTTTTGGGTTTCACTCTGTTCTCTTCTATGTAGTTAGATGAATTTGGAACTCTAAATCCAACATGGATTTTAGTAGCTCTTTGAAACTTGACAAGATAAAGGAGTTCTCAGTTTTGTCTCTATAATTTGTTTACTCGTCAAGTAGGCTAAGCAGAGGCTGTGGAAAAGCACTTTCATTTAAAGGGATTGCCAAAATTCCAAAAAATTACGAGTTTCCGAAATACCAGCAAATATTTTTTTACCCAATCTTGATGATACCTGGTGGTAATGATCAGCACACAGATCCCACTTGGCTCACCAAATCTTGTTCTTCTAGGTTGAAGCGTACGTCTACAGTAGTCGTTTTTGTATTTAGGTTTCCCTCTGTTCTCTCCTATATAGATAGATGAATTTGGAACTCTAAATCCAACATGGTTTGTAGTCGCTCTTTGAAACTTGAAAAAAAGTAGTAGTTCTCTGTTTTGTCTCTATTTTTTGTTTTCTCTTCAAGTAGTCCTAAGCAGAGACTGTGGAAAAGCACTTTCATTGAAAGGGGTTGCCAAGCTTCCAAGAAATTACGAGTTTCTGAAATACCAGCATATATTTTTTCAACCAGTCTTGATGATACTTGGTGGTAATGATCAGTACACCAATCCCACTTGGCTCATCAAATTTAGTTCTTCTAGGTTTAAGCGTTCGTCTACAGTAGCAGTTTTTATATTTAGGTTTCACTCTGTTCTCTCCTATATAAATAGATGATTTTGGAACTCTAAATCCAACATGGTTTGTAGTAGCTCTTTGAAACTTGACAAAATAAAGGAGTTCTCAGTTTTGTCTCCATGGTTTGTTTCCTCTTCAAATAGCCCTGGGTACAGACTGTGGAAAAGCACTTTCATTGAGAGGGGTTGCCAAGCTTCTAAGAAATAATGAGTTTCCGAAATACCAGCAAATATTTGTTCACCCAATCTTGATGGTTCTTGGTGGTAATGATCAGTACACAAATCCCACTTGGCTCACTAAATTGTGTTCTAGGTTGAAGCGTTCGTCTACAGTAGCAGTTATTATATGTAGGTTTCACACTGTTTTCTATTATATAGACAGATGAATTTGGAACTCTAAATCCAACATGGTTTGTAGTAGCTCTTTGAAACTTGACAAAATAAAGGAGTTCTCAGTTTTGTCTCTATGGTTTGTTTCCTCTTCAAGTAGCCCTAGGCACAGACTGTGGAAAAGCACTTTGATTGAGAGGGGTTGCCAAGCTTCTAAGAAATAACGATTTTCCGAAATACCAGCAAATATTTTTTCACCCAATCTTGATGATACTTGGTGGTAATGATCAGTACACAAATCCCACTTGGCTCAACAAATTTTGTTCTTCTAGGTTGAAGCGTTCGTTTACAACTGCAGTTTTTACATTTAGGTTTCCCTCTGTTCTCTCCTATATAGATAGATGAATTTGGAACTCTAATACCAACATGCTTTGTACTAGCTCTTTGAAACTTGACAAAATAAAGGAGTTCTCAGGTTTGTCTCTATAATTTGTTTTCTCTTCAAGTAGCACAATCCAGAGACTGTGGAAATGCACTTTCATTGAAAGAGGTTGCCAAGCTTCCAAGAAATTACGAGTTTCCGAAATATCAGCAAATATTTCTTCAACTGATCTTGATGATACGTGGTTGTAATGATCAGTACACAAATCCAACTTGGCTCACCAAATTTTGTTCTTCTACGTTGAAATGTTCGTCTAGAGTAGCAGTTTTTATATTTAGGTTTCCCTTTGTTCTCTCCTATATAGATAGATGAATTTGGAACTCTAAATCCAACATGGTTTGTAGTAGCTCTTTGAAACTTGACAATATAAACTAGTTCTCAGTTTTGTCTCTATAGTTTCTTTCCTTTTCAAGTAGCCCGAAGCAGAGACTGTGGAAAAGCACTTTCATTTAAAGGGTTTGCCAAGCTTCTAAGATATAACGAGTTTCCGAAATACCAGCAAATATTTTTTCACCCAATCTCGATGATACTTGGTGGTAATGATCAGTACACAAATCCCACTTGGCTCACCAAATTGTGCTCTTCTAGGTTGAAGCATTCGTTTACAGTAGCAGTTTTTATTTTTAGGTTTCACTTTGTTCTCTCCTATAGAAATAGATGATTTTGGAACTCTAAATCCAACATGGTTTGTAGTAGCTCTTTGAAACTTGACAAAATAAAGGAGTTCTCAGTTTTTTCTCAATGGTTTCTTTCCTCTTCAAGTAGCCCTAGGCACAGACTGTGGAAAAGCACTTTCATTTAGAGGGGTTGCCAAGCTTCTAAGAAATAAAATTTTCCGAAATACCAGCAAATATTTTCTCACCTAATCTTGATGATACTTGGTGGTAATATCAGTACACAAATCCCACTTGGCTCACCAAATTGTGTTCTTCTACGTTGAAGCGTTCGTCTACAGTAGCAATTTTTATATGTAGGTTCCACTCTGTTCTCTCTTATATAGATAGATGAATTTGGAACTCTAAAACCAACATGGTTTGTAGTAGCTCTTTGAAACTTGACAATATAAACTAGTTCTCAGTTTTGTCTCTATGGTTTGTTTCCTCTTCAAGTAGCCCGAAGCAGAGACTGTGGAAAAGCACTTTCATTGAGTGGGTTTGCCAAGCTTCTAAGATATAACGAGTTTCCGAAATACCAGCAAATATTTTTTTACCCAATCTCGATGATACTTGGTGGTAATGATCAGTACACAAATCCCACTTGGCTCACTAAATTGTGCTCTTCTAGGTTGAAGCATTCGTTTACAGTAGCAGTTTTTATTTTTAGGTTTCACTTTGTTCTCTCCTATAGAAATAGATGATTTTGGAACTCTAAATCCTACATGGTTTGTAGTAGCTCTTTGAAACTTGACAATATAAACTAGTTCTCAGTTTTGTCTCTATTGTTTGTTTCCTCTTCAAGTAGCCCTAGGCACAGACTGTGAAAAAGCACTTTAAATGAGAGGGGTTGCCAAGCTTCCAAGAAATTACGAGTTTCCGAAATTCAAGCAAATATTTTTTCACCCAATCTTGATGATACGTGGTGGTAATGATCAGTACACAAATCCATCTTGGCTCACCAATTTGTGTTCTTCTAGGTTGAACCGTTCGTTTAGAGTAGCAGTTTTTATATTTAGGTTTCACTCTGTTTTCTCCTATACATAGATAAATTTGGAACTATAAATCCAACATGGTTTGTAGTAGCTCTTTGAAACATTTCAAAAAAAAAGTAGTTCTCAGTTTTTTCTCTATGGTTTGTTTCCTTTTCAAGTAGCCGTAGGCACAGACTGTGGAAAACCACTTTAATTGAGAGGGGTTCCGAAGCTTCTAAGAAATAACAGGTTTCCGAAATGGCAGCAAGTATTTTTTCACCCAATATTGATGATACGTGGTGGTAATGACAAGTACACAAATCCCACTTGGCTCACCAATTTTGTTCTTCTAGGTTGAAGCGTTCGTTTACAGTAGCAGTTTTTATTTTTAGGATACGCTCAGTTCTCTCCTACATAGATAGATGAATTTGGAACTCTAAATCCAACATGGTTTGTAGTAGCTCTTTGAAACTTGACAAAATAAAGGAGTTCTCAGTTTTGTCTCTATGGTTTGTTTCCTCTTCAAGTAGCCCTAGGCACAGACTGAGGAAAAGCACTTTAATTGAGAGGGGTTGCCAAGCTTCTAAGAAATAACGTGTTTCCGAAATGCCAGCAAGTATTTTTTCACCCAATCTTGATGATACGTGGTGGTAATGACAAGTAGACAAATCCCACTTTGCTCACCAAATTTTGTTCTTCTAGGTTGAAGCGTTCGTTTACAGTAGCAGTTTTTATTTTTAGGTTTCACTCTGTTCTCTCCTATATAGATAGATGAATTTGGAACTCTAAATCCAACATGGTTGGTAGTAGCTCTTTGAAACTTGACAAAACAAAGGAGTTCTCAGTTTTGTCTCTATGGTTTGTTTCCTCTTCAAGTAGCCCTACGCACAGACTGTGGAAAAGCACTTTCATTGAGAGGGGTTGCCAAGTTTCTAAGAAATAACAAGTTTCTGAAATACCAGCAAATATTTTTTCACCCAATCTTGATGATACGTGGTGGTAATGACAAGTACACAAATCCCACTTGGCTCACCAATTTTTATTCTTCTAGGTTGAAGCGTTCGTTTAAAGTAGCAGTTTTTATTTTTAGGTTTCACTCTGTTCTATACAGATAGATGAATTTGGATCTCTAAATCCAACATGGTTTGTAGTATCTCTTTGAAACTTGACAAAAAAAAAGTAGTTCTCAGTTTTATCTCTATGATTTGTTTCCACTTCAAGTAGCCGTAGCCAGAGTCTGTTGAAAAGCACTTTCATTGAAAGGGGTTGCCTAGTTTCCAAGAAATTATGAGTTTCCGAAATACCAGCAAATATTTTTTCACCCAATCTTGATGATACGTGGTGGTAATGATCGGTACAGAAATCCCACTTGGCTCACCAAATTTTGTTCTTCTAGGTTGAAGCGTTCGTTTACAGTAGCAGTTTTTATTTTTTTTTCCCTCTGTTCTGTCCTATATAGATAGATGAATTTTTAACTCTAAATCCAACATGCTTTGTAGTAGCTCTTTGAAACTTGACAAAATAATGTTGTTCTCAGTTTTGTGTCTATGGTTTGTTTCCTCTTCAAGTAGCCCTAAGCATAGACTGTGGAAAAGCACTTTCATTGAAAGGGGTTGCCAAGCGTCCAAGAATTTACGAGTTTCCGAAATACGGGAAAATATATTTTCAACCAATCTGGATGATACGTGGTGCTAATGACAAGTACACATATCCCACTTGGCTCACCAAAATTTGGTCTTCTAGGTTGAAGTCTCGTTTACAGTAGCAGTTTTTATTTTTGTTTCACTGTGTTCTCTCATATATAGATAGATGAATTTGGAACTCTAAATCCAACATGGTTTCTACTAGCAATTTGAAACGTGACAAAATTAAGAAGTTCTCAGTTTTGTCTCTGTGGTTTGTTTCCTCTTCAAGTAGCCCTAGGCACAGACTGTGGAAAGCACTTTCATTGAGAGGGGTTGCCAAGCTTCTAAGAAGTAACGAGTTTCCGAAATACCAGCAAATATTTATTCACCCAATCTTGAGGATACTTGGTGGTAATGATCAGTATAAAAATCCCACTTGGCTCACCAAATTTTGTTCTTCTAGGTTGAAGCGTTCGTCTACAGTTGTCGTTTTTATATTTAGGTTTCCCTCTGTTCTCTTCTATATAGATAGATGAAATTGGAACTCTAAATCCAACATGGTTTGTAGTAGCTCTTTGAAACGTGTCAAAATAAAGGAATTCTCAGTTTTGTCTCTATGGTTTTTCTCCACTTCAAGTAACCCTAGGAACAGACTCTGCAATAGCACTTTCATTGAGAGGGGTTGCAAGGTTCAAGAAATAACGAGTATCTGAAATAACAGCAAATATTTTTTCACAGAATCTTGATGATACTTGGTGGTAATGACCGGTACACAAATCCCACTTGGCTCAAAAAATTTTGTTCTACTAGGTTGAAGCGTTCATCTACAGTAGCACTTTTTATATTTAGGTTTCCCTCTGTTCTCTCCTATATAGATAGATGAAATTGGAACCCTAAATCCAACATGGTTTGTTGTAGGTCTTTGAAACTAGAAAAAAAAAGTAGTTCTCAGTTTTGTCTCTATGGTTTGTTTGCTCTTCAAGTAGCCATAAGCAGAGACTGTGGAGAAGCACTTTAATTGAAAGGGGTTGCCAAACTTCAAGGAAATTATGAGTTTCCGAAATACCAGCAAATAGTTTTTCACCCAATCTGGATGATACGTGTGGTAATGACAAATACACAAATCCCACATTGCTCACCAAATTTTGTTCTTCTAGGTTGAAACGTTCTTTTCAAGTAGCATTTTTTATTTTTAGGTTTCACTCTGTTCTCTCCTATATAGATAGATGAATTTGGAACTCTAAATCCAACATGGTTTGTAGTAGCTCTTTGAAACTTGACAAAAAAAAGTAGTTCTCAGTTTTGTCTCTATGATTTGATTCCTCTTCAAGTAGTCCTAAGCAGAGACTGTGGAAAAGCACTTTAATTGAAAGGGCTTGCCAATCTTCTAAGAAATAACGATATTCCGAAATACCAGCAAATATTTTTTCACCCAATCTTGATGATACTTGGTGGTAATGATCGGTACACAAATCGTACTTGGCTCACCAAATTTTGTTCTTCTAGGTTGAAGCGTTCGTCTACAGTAGCAGTTTTTATATTTTGGTTTCACTCTGTTCTCTTCTACATAGATATATGACTTTGGAACTCTAAATCCAACATGGTTTGTAGTAGCTCTTTGAAACTTGACAAAATAAAATAGTTCTCTATTTTGTCTCTATGGTTTGTTTCCTCTTCAAGTAGCCCTAGGCACAGACTGTGGAGAAGCACTTTCATTAAAAGGGGTTGCCAAGCTTCCAAGAATTTACGAGTTTCCGAAATACCAGCAAATATTTTTTCACCCAATCTTGATGATACGTGGTGGTAATGACAAGTACACAAATCCCACTTGGCTCACCCAATTTTGTTCTTCTAGGATGAAGCGTTCGTCTACAGTAGCAGTTTTTATATTTAGGTTTCACTCTGTTCTCTCCTATATAGATAGATGAATTTGGAACTCTAAATCCAACATGGTTTATAGTAGCTCTTTGAAACTTGACAAAATAAAGTAGATCACAGTTTTGTCTCTATGGTTTGTTTCCTCTTCAAGTAGCCCTAGGCACAGACTGTGGAAAAGCACTTTCATTGAGAGGGGTTGCCAAGCTCTAAAAAATAACGAGTTTCCGAAATATCAGCAAATATTTTTTCAACCAAACTTGATGACACTTGGTGGTAATGATCAGGACACAAATCCCACTTGGCTCACCAAATTCTGTTCTTCTAGGTTGAAGCAATCGTCTTCAGTAGCAGTTTTTATATTTAGGTTTCACTCTGTTCTCTTCTACATAGATAGATGAATTTGGAACTCTAAATCCAACATGGTTTGTAGTAGCTCTTTGAAACTTGGCAAAATAAAGGAGTTCTCAGTTTTGTCTATGCTTTGTTTCCTCTTCAAGTAGCCCTATGCACAGACTATGGAAAAGCCTTTTCATTGAGAGGGGTTGCCAAGCGTCTAAGAAATAACTAGTTTCCGAAACACCAGCAAATATTTTTTCACCCAATCATTATGATACTTGGTGGTAGTGATCAGTACACTAATCCCACTGGGCTCACCAAATTTTGTTCTTCTAGGTTGAAGCGTTCATCTACAGTAGCAGTTTTTATATTTAGGATTCACTCTGATCTCTCCTATATAGATAGATGAATTTGGAACTCTGAATCCAACATGGTTTGTAGTAGCTCGTTGAAACTTGACAGAATAAAGTAGTTCTCAGTTTTGTCTCTATGGTTTGTTTCTTCTTCAAGTAGTCCTAGGCACAGACTGTGGAAAAACACTTTCATTGAGAGCGGTTGCCAAGCTTCTAAGAAATAACAAGTTTCTGAAATACCAGCAAATATTTTTTCACCCAATCTTGATGATACTTGGTGGTAATGATCAGGACACAAATCCCACTTGGCTCACCCAATTCTGTTCTTCTAGGTTGAAGCGTTCGTCTACAGTAGCAGTTTTTATATTTAGGTTTCCCTCTGTTCTCTCCTATATAGATAGATGAATTTGAATATCTAAATCCAACATGGCTTGTAGTAGCTCTTTGAAACTTGACAAAATAAAGTAGTTCTCAAATTTGTCTCTAAGGTTGGTTTCCTCTTCAAGTAGCCATAAGCAGAGACTGTGGAAAAGCACTTTCATTCAAAGGTGTTGCAAAGCTTAAAAGAAATTACTAGTTTCTGAAATACCAGCAAATATTTTTTTCACCCAATCTTGATGATACGTGGTGGTAATGACAAGTACACAAATCCCACTTGGCTCACCAAATTTTGTTCTTCTAGGTTGAAGCGTTCGTCTACAGTAGCAGTTTTTATATTTAGGTTTCACTCTGTTCTCCCCTATATAGATAGATGAAATTGGAACTCTAAATCCAACATGGTTTGTAGTAGCTCTTTGAAACTTGACAAAATAAAGAAGTTCTCAGTTTTGTCTCTATGGTTTGTTTCCTCTTCAAGTAGCCCTAGGCACAGACTGTGGAAAAGCACTTTCATTGAGAGGGGTTGCCAAGCTTCTAAGAATTAACGATTTTCGGAAATACCAGCAAATATTTTTTCACCCAATCTTGATGATACTTGTTGGTATTGATCAGTACCCAGATCACACTTGGCTCACCAAAATTTTGTTCTCCTAGGTTGAAGCGTTCGTCTACAGTAGCAGTTTTTATATTTAGGTTTCACTCTGTTCTCTTCTATGTAGATAGATGAATTTGGAACTCTAAATCCAACATGGTTTGTAGTAGCTCTTTGAATCGTGACAAAATAAAGGAGTTCTCAGTTTTGTTTCGATGGTTTTTTTCCTCTTCAAGTAGCCCTAGGCACAGACTGTGGAAAAGCACTTTCATTGAGAGGGGTTGCCAAGCTTCTAAGAAAAAACGAGTTTCTGAAATACCAGCAAATATTTTTTCACCCAATCTTGATGATACGTGGTGGTAATGACAAGTGCACAAATCCCACTTGGCTCACCAAATTTTATTCTTCTAGGTTGAAGCGTTCGTTTAAAGTAGCAGTTTTTATTTTTAGGTTTCACTCTGTTTTCTCCTATACAGATAGATGAATTTGGATCTCTAAATCCAACATGGTTTGTAGTATCTCGTTGAAACTTGACAAAAAAAATTAGTTCTCAGTTTTGTCTCTATGATTTGTTTCCACTTCAAGTAGCCCTAGCCAGAGACTGTGGAAAAGCACTTTCATTGAAAGGGGTTGCCTAGTTTCCAAGAAATTATGAGTTTCCGAAATACCAGCAAATATTTTTTCACCCAATCTTGGTGATACGTGGTGGTAATGACAAGTGCACAAATCCCACTTGGCTGACCAAATTTTGTTCTTCTCGGTTGAAGCGTTCCTTTACAGTAGCAGTTTTTATTTTTAGGTTTCACTCTGTTCTCTCCTATAGAGATAGATGAATTTGGAACTCTAGATCCAACATGGTTTGTAGTAGCTCTTTGAAACTTGACAAAATAAAGTAGTTCTCAGTTTTGTCTCTATGGTTTGTTTCCTCTTCAATTAGCCCTAGGGACAGACTGTGGAATAGCATTTTCATTGAAAGGGGATGCCAAGCTTCAAAGAAATTACGAGTTTCCGAAATACCAGCAAATATTTTTTCAACCAAACTTGATGATACGTGGTGATAATGAGAAGTACACAAATCCCACTTGGCTCACCAAATTTTGTTCTTCTAGGTTGAAGCGTTCGTCTACAGTAGCAGTTTTTATATTTAGGTTTCACTCTGTTCTCTTCTACATAGATAGATGAATTTGGATCTCTAAATCCAACATGGTTTGTAGTATCTCGTTGAAACTTGACAAAAAATAAGTAGTTCTCAGTTTTGTCTCTATGATTTGTTTCCACTTCAAGTAGCCCTAGCCAGAGACTGTGGAAAAGCACTTTCATTGAAAGGGGTTGCCTAGTTTCCAAGAAATTATGAGTTTCCGAAATACCAGCAAATATTTTTTCACCCAATCTTGATGATACGTGGTGGTAATGATCGGTACAGAAATCCCACTTGGCTCACCAAATTTTGTTCTTCTAGGTTGAAGCGTTCGTTTAGAGAAGCTGTTTTTATTTTTAGGTTTCACTCTGTTCTCTCCTATATAGATAGATGAATTTGGAACTCTAAGTCCAACATGGTTTGTAGTAGCTCTTTGAAACTTGACAAAATAAAGGAGTTCTCAGATTATGTCTATGGATTGTTTCCTCTTCAAGTAGCCCTAGGCACAGACTGTGGAAAAGCACTTTCATTGAAAGGGGTTGCCAAGCTTCCAAGAAATTACGAGTTTCCGAAATACCAGCAAATATTTTTTCAACCAATCTTGATGATACGTGGTGGTAATGACAAGTACACAAATCCCACTTGGCTCACCAAATTTTGTTCTTCTAGGTTGAACCGTTCGTTTACAGTAGCAGTATTTATTTTTAGGTTTCACTCTGTTCTCTCCAATATAGATAGATGAATTTGGAACAGTAAATCCCATATGGTTCGTAGTAGCTCTTTGAAACTTGGCAAAATAAAGGAGTTCTCAGTTTTGTCTCTATGCTTTGTCTCCTCTTCAAGTAGCTTTACGCACAGACTGTGGAAAACCACTTTCATTGAGAGGGGTTGCCAAGCTTCCAAGAAATTACGAGTTTCAGAAATACCAGCAAATATTTTTACACCCAATCTTCATGATACTTGGTGGTAATTACAGGACACAAATCCCACTTGGCTCACTAAATTCTGTTCTTCTAGGTTTAAGCGTTCGTCTACAGAAGTCGTTTTTATATTTAGGTTTCACTCCGTTCTCTTCTATATAGATAGATGAATTTGGAACTCTAAATCGAACATGGTTTGTAGTAGCTCTTTGAAACTGACAAAATAAAGTAGTTCTCAGTTTTCTCTCTATGCTTTGTTCCTCTTCAAGTACCCCTAAGCAGAGACTGTGGAAATGCACTTTCATTGAAAGGGTTTGCCAAGCTTCCAAGAAATTACCAGTTTCCGAAATACCAGCAAATATTTTTTACCCAATCTTGATGATACTTGGTGGTAATGATCAGGACACAAATCCCACTAGGCTCAACAAATTCTGTTATTCTAGGTTTAAGCGTTCGTCTACAGTAGCAGTTTTTATATTTAGGTTTCCCTCTTTTCTCTCCTATATAGATAGATGAATTTGGAACTCTAAATCCAACATGGTTTGTAGTAGCTCTTTGAAACTTGACAAAATAAAGGAGTTCACAGATTATGTCTATGGATTGTTTCCTCTTCAAGTAGCCCTAGGCACAGACTGTGGAAAAGCACTTTCATTGAAAGGGGTTGCCAAGCTTCCAAGAAATTACGAGTTTCCGAAATACCAGCAAATATTTTTTCACCCAATCTTGATGATACGTCGTGGTAAAGACAAGTACACAAATCCCACTTGGCTCACCAAATTTTGTTCTTCTAGGTTGAAGCGTTCGATTACAGTAGCAGTTTATATTTTTAGGTTCCACTCTGTTCTTTCTTATATATAGATGAATTTGGAACTCTAAATCCAACATTGTTTCTAGTAGCTCTTAGAAACATGACAAAATAAAGGAGTTCTTTGTTTTGTTTCTATGGTTTGTTTCCTCTTCAAGTAGCCCTAGGCACAGACTGTGGAAAAGATTTTCATTGAGAGGGGTTTCCAATCTTCTAAGAAATAACGAGTTTCCGAAATACCAGCAAATATTTTTTTCACCCAATCTTGATGATACTTGGTGGTAATGATCAGGACACAAATCCCACTTGGCTCACCAAATTTATTTCTTCTAGGTTGAAGCGTTCGTCTACAGTAGTCGTTTTTATATTTAGGTTTCCCTGTGTTCTCTCCTATATAGATAGATGAATTTGGAACTCTAAATCCAACATGGTTTGTAGTCGCTCTTTGAAACTTGACAAAATAAAGTAGTTCTCAGTTTTGTCTCTATGGTTTGTTTCCTCTTCATGTAGCCATAAGCAGAGACTGTGGAAAAGCACTTTCATTGAAAGGTGTAGCCAAGCTTCCAAGAAATTACGAGTTTCCGAAATACCAGCAAATATTTTTTCACCCAATCTTGATGATACGTGGTGGTAATGACAAGTACACAAATCCCACTTGGCTCACCAAATTCTGTTCTTCTAGGTTTAAGCGTTCGTCTACAGAATTCGTTTATATATTTAGGTTGATCTCTGTTCTCTCCTATATAGATAGATGAATTTGGAACTCTAAATCCAACATGGTTCGTAGTAGCTCTTTGAAACTTGACAAAATAAAGTAGTTCTCAGTTTTGTCTCTATCCTTTGTATCCAATTCAAGTAGCCCTAGGCACAGACTGTGGAAAACCACTTTCATTGAGAGGGGTTGCCAAGCTTCTAAGAAATAACAAGTGTCCGAAATGCCAGCAAATATTTTTTCACCCAATCTTGAGGATACTTGGTGGTAATGATCGGTGCACAAATCCCACTTGGCTCATCAAATTTTGTTCTTCTAGGTTGAAGCGTTCGACTACAGTAGTCGTTTTTATATTTAGGTTTCCCTCTGTTCTCTCCTATATAGATAGATGAATTTGGAACTCTAAATCCAACATGGTTTGTAGTAGCTCTTTGAAACTTGACAAAATAAAGTAGTTCTCAGTTTTGTCTCTATGGTTTGTTTCTTCTTCAAGGAGCCATAAGCAGAGACTGTGGAAAAGCACTTTCATTAAAAGGTGTATCCAAGCTTCCAAGAAATTAAGACTTTCCGAAATACCAGCAAATATTTTTGCCCCAATCTTGATGATACCTGGTGGTAATGACAAGTACTCAAATCCCACTTGGCTCACCAAATTTTGTTCTTCTAGGTTGAAGCGTTCGTCTACAGTAGCAGTTTTTATATTTAGGTTTCACTCTGTTCTCTTCTACATAGATAGATGAATTTGGAACTCTAAATCCAACATGGTTTGTAGTAGCTCTTTGAGACTAGACAAAATAAAGGAGTTCTCAGATTTGTCTCTATGGTTTGTTTCCTCTTCAAGTAGCCCTAGGCACAGACTGTGGAAAAGCACTTTCATTGAAAGGGGTTCCCAAGCTTCCAAGAAATTACGAGTTTCCGAAATACCAGCAAATATTTTTTCACCCAATCTTGATGATACGTGGTGGTAATGACAAGTACACAAATCCCACTTGGCTCACCAAGTTTTGTTCTTCTAGGTTGATGCGTTCGTTTACAGTCGCTGTTTATATTTTTAGGTTTCACTCTGTTCTCTCCTATATAGATAGATAAATTTGGAACTCTAAATGCAACATGGTTTGTAGTAGCTCTTTGAAACTGACAAAATAAAGTAGTTCTCAGTTTTCTCTCTATGGTTTTTTCCTCTTAAAGTACCCCTAAGCAGAGACTGTGGAAATGCACTTTCATTGAAAGGGGTTGCCAAGCTTCCAAGAAATTACGAGTTTCCGAAATACCAGCAAATATTTTTTCACCCAATCTTGATGATACTTGGTGGTAATGACAAGTACACAAATCCCACTTGGGTCACCAAATTGTGTTCTTCTAAGTTGAAGCGTTCGTCTACAGTAGCAGTTTTTATATTTAGGTTTCCCTCTGTTCTCTCCTATATAGATAGATGAATTTGGAACTCTAAATCCAACATGGTTTGTAGTAGCTCTTTGAAACTTGACAAAGTAGAGGATTCTCAGTTTTGTCTCTATGATTTGTTTCCTCTTCAAGTAGCCCTAGGCACAGACTGTGGAAAAGCACTTTCATTGAAAGGGGATGCCATGCTTCCAAGAAATAACGAGTTTCCAAAGTACCAGCAAATATTTTTACACCCAATCTTGATGACACTTGGTGGTAATGATCAGGACACAAATCCCACTTGGCTCACCAAATTCTGTTCTTCTAGGTTTAAGCGTTCGTCTACAGAAGTCGTTTTTATATTTAGGTTTCACTCTTTTCTCTTCTATGTAGATAGATGAATTTGGAACTCTAAATCCAACATGGTTTGTAGTACCTCTTTGAAACTGACAAAATAAAGTAGTTCTCAGTTTTCTCTCTATGGTTTGTTCCTCTTCAAGTACCCCTAAGCAGAGACTGTGGAAATGCACTTTCATTGAAAGGGTTTGCCAAGCTTCCAAGAAATTACGAGTTTCCGAAATGCCAGCAAATATTTTTTCACCCAATCTTGATGATACTTGGTGGTAATGATCAGGACAAAATCCCACTTGGCTCACCAAATTCTGTTCTTCTAGGTTGAAGCGTTCGTCTACAGTAGCAGTTTTTATATTTAGCTTTCCCTCTGTTCTCTCCTATATAGAGAGATGAATTTGGAACTCCAAATCCAACATGGTTTGTAGTAGCTCTTTGAAACTTGACAAAATAAAGTAGTTCTCAGTTTTGTCTCTCTGGTTTGTTTCTTCTTCAAGTAGTCATTAGCAGAGATTGTGGAAATGCACTTTCATTGAAAGGTGTTCCCAAGCTTCCAAGAAATTACGAGTTTCCAAAATACCAGCAAATATTTTTTCACCCAATCTTGATAATACGTGGTGGTTGTGACTAGTACACAAATCCCACTTGGCTCACCTAATTGTGTTCTTCTCGGTTGAAGCGTTCGCCTACAGTAGCAGTTTTTATATTTAGGTTTCACTCTGTTCTCTTCTACATAGATAGATGATTTTGGAACTCTAAATCCAACATTGTTTGTAGTAGCTCTTTGAAACTTGACAAAATAAAGGAGTTCTCAGATTATGTCTATGGTTTGTTTGCTCTTCAAATAGCCCTAGGCACAGACTGTGGAAAAGCACTTTCATTGAAAGGGGTTGCCAAGCTTCCAAGAATTTACGAGTTTCCGAAATACCAGAAAATATTTTTTCACCCAATCTTGATGATACGTGGTGGTAATGACAAGTACACAAATCCCACTTGGCTCACCAAATTTTGTTCTTCTAGATTGAACCGTTCGTTTACAATAGCAGTTTTTATTTTTAGGTTTCACTCTGTTCTCTCCAATAAAAATAGAGGAATTTGGAACACTAAATCCAACATGGTTCGTAGTAGCTCTTTGAAACTTGGCAAAATAAAGGAGTTCTCAGTTTTGTCTCTATGCTTTGTCTCCTCTTCAAGTAGCTTTACGCACAGACTGTGGAAAACCACTTTCCTTGAGAGGGGTTGCCAAGCTTCTAAGAAATAACCAGTTTCCGAAATACCAGCAAATATTTTTGCACCCAATCTTGATTATACTTGGTGGTAATGATCAGGACTTAAATCCCACTTGGCTCACCAAATTCTGTTCTTCTAGGTTCAAGCGTTCGTCTACAGAAGTCGTTTTTATATTTAGGTTTCACTCTCTTCTCTTCTATATAGATAGATGAATTTGGAACTCTAAATCCAACATGGTTTGTAGTAGCTCTTTGAAACTGACATAATAAAGTAGTTCTCAGTTTTTTCTCTATGATTTGCTTCCTCTTCAAGTAGCCATTAGCAGAGATTGTGGAAAAGCACTTTCATTGAAAGGTGTTGCCAAGCTTCCAGGAAATTACGAGTTTCCGAAATACCAGCAAATATTTTTTCACCCAATCTTGATGATACGTGGTGGTAATGACAAGTACACAAATACCACTTGGCTCACCAAATTGTGTTCTTCTAGCTTGAAGCGTTCGCCTACAGTAGTAGTTTTTATATTTAGGTTTCACTCTGTTCTCTTCTACATAGATAGATGAATTTGGAACTCTAAATCCAACATGGTTTGTAGTAGCTCTTTGAAACTTGACAAAATAAAGGAGTTCTCAGATTTGTCTCTATGGATTGTTTCCTCTTCAAGTAGCCCTACGCACACACTGTGGAAAAGCACTTTCATTGATAGGGCTTGCCAATCTTCTAACAAATAACGAGTTTCTGAAATACCAGCAAATATTTTTTCAACCAATCTTGATGATACGTGGTGGCAATGACAAGTACACCAATCCCACTTGGCTCCCCAAATTTTGTTCTTCTAGGTTGAAGCGTTCCTTTACAGTAGCAGTTTTTATATTAGGGATTCACTCTGTTCTCTCCTATATAGATAGATGAATTTGGAACTCTGAATCCAACATGGTTTGTAGTAGCTCTTTGAAACTTGACAAAATAAAGTAGTTCTCAGTTTTGTCTTTATGGTTTGTTTCCTCTTCAAGTAGCCCTAAGCACAGACTGTGGAAAAGCACTTTCATTGAGAGGGGTTGCAAAGCTTCTAAGAAATAACGAGTTTCCGAAATACCAGCAAATATTTTTTCACACAATCTTGATGATACTTGGTGGTAATGATCAGGACACAAATCCCACTTGGCTCACCAAATTTTGTTCTTCGAGGTTGAAGCGTTCGTCTACAGTAGCAGTTTTTATATTTAGTTTTCACTCTGTTCTCTTCTATATAGATAGATAAATTTGGAACTCTAAATCCAACATGGTTTGTAGTCGCTCTTTGAAACTTGACAAAAAAAAAGTATTTCTCAGTTTTGTCTCTATGGTTTGTTTTTTCTTCAAGTAGCCCTAAGCAGAGACTGTGGAAAAGTTCTTTCATTGAAAGGGGTTGCCAAGCTTCCAAGAAATAACGAGTTTCCGAAATACCAGCAATTATTTTTATGCACAATCTTGATGATACCTGGTGGTAATGATCAGAACACAAATCCCACTTGACTGACCAAATTTTGTTCTTCTAGTTTGAAGCGTTCGTTTACAGTAGCAGTTTATATTTGTAGGTTTCCCGCTGTTCTCTCCTATATAGATAGATGAATTTGGAACTCTAAATCCAACATGGTTTGTAGTAGCTCTTTGAAACCTGACAAAATAAAGGAGTTCTCAGTTTTGTCTCTATGATATGTTTCCTCTTCAAGTAGCCCTAAGTAGAGACTGTGGAAAAGCACTTTCATTGAAAGGGGTTGCCTAGTTTCCAAGAAATTACGAGTTTCCGAAATACCAGCAAATACTTTTTCCCCCAATCTTGATGATACGTGGTGGTAATGACAAGTACTCAAATCCCACTTGGCTCACCAAATTTTGTTCTTCTAGGTTGAAGCGTTCGTTTACAGTAGCAGTTTTTATTTTTAGGTTTCCCTCTGTTCTCTCCTATATAGATAGATGAATTTGGAACTCTAAATCCAACATGGTTTGTAGTAGCTCTTTGAAACCTGACAAAATAAAGGAGTTCTCAGTTTTGTCTCTATGGTTTTTCTCCTCTTCAAGTAGCCCTAGGCACAGACTGTGGAAAAGCACTTTCATTGAGAGGGGTTGCCAAGCTTCTAAAAAATAACGATTTTCCGAAATACCAGCAAATATTTTTTCACCCAATCTTGATGATATTTGGTGGTAATGATCAGGACACAAATCCTACTTGGCTCACCAAATTTTGTTCTTCTAGGTTCAATCGTTCGTCTACAGTAGCAGTTTTTATATTTAGTTTTCACTCTGTTCTCTTCTACATAGATAGATGAATTTGGAACTCTAAATCCAACATGCTTTGTAGTAGCTCTTTGAAACTTGACAAAATAATGCAGTTCTCAGTTTTGTCTCTATGGTTTGTTTCCTCTTCCAGTAGCCCTAAGTAGAGACTGTGGAAATGCACTTTCATTGAATGGCGTTGCCAAGCTTCCAAGAAATTACGAGTTTCCGAAATACGAGCAAATATTTTTTCAACTAATCTGGATGATACGTGCTGCTAATGACAAGTACACAAATCACACATGGCTCACCAAATTTTGTTCTTCTAGGTTGAACTGTTCGTTTACAGTAGCAGTTTTTATTTTTGTTTCACTGTTTTCTCTCCTATATAGATAGATGAATTTGGAACTCTAAATACATCATGGTTTATAGTAGCTCTTTGAAATGTGACAAAATAAAGAACTTCTCAGTTTTGTCTCTATGATTTGTTTCCTCTTCAAGTAGCCCTAGGCAAAGACTGTGGAAAGCACTTTCATTGAGAGGGGTTGCCAAGCTTCAAGAAATAACGAGTTTCCGAAATACCAGAAAATATATTTTCACCCAATCTGGATGATACGTGGTGGTAATGACAAGTACACAAATCTCACTTGGCTCACCAAATTTTGTTCTACCAGGTTGAAGCGTTCGTCTACAGTAGCAGTTTTTATATTTAGGTTTCCCTCTGTTCTCTCCTATATAGATAGATGAATTTGGAACTCTAAATCCAACATGGTATGTAGTAGCTCTTTGAAACTTGACAAAATAAAGGAGTTCTCAGATTTGTCTCTATGGTTAGTTTCCTCTTAAAGTAGCCCTAAGCAGAGACTGTGGAACAGCACTTTCATTGAAAGGGGTGGCCAAGCTTCCAAGAAATTACCAGTTTCCAAAATACCAGCAAATATTTTTTCACCCGATCTTGATGATACATGATGGTAATGATCGGTACACAAATCCCACTTGGCTCACCAAATTTTCTTCTTTTCGGTTGAAGCTTTCGTCTACAGTAGTCGTTTTTATATTTAGGTTTCCCTCTGTTCTCTCCTATATAGATAGATGAATTTGGAACTCTAAATCCAACATGGTTTGTAATAGCTCTTTGAAACTTGAAAAAATAAAGGAGTTCTCAGTTTTGTCTCTATGATTTGTTTCCTCTTCAAGTAGCCCTAAGCAGAGTCTGTGGAATAGCACTTTCATTGAAAGGTGTTGCCAACCTTCCATGAAATTACGAGTCTCCGAAATACCGGGAAATATTTTTTCACTCAATCTTGATGATACCTTGTGGTAATGACAAGTACTCAAATCCCACTTGGCTCACCAAATTTTGTTCTTCTAGGTTTAAGCGTTCGTCTACAGAAGTCGTTTTCATATTTAGGTTTCTCACTGTTCTCTTCTATATAGATAGATTGATTTGGAACTCTAAATCCAACAAGGTTTCTAGTAGCTCTTTGAAACTGACAAAATAAAGTAGTTCTCACTTTTCTCTCTATGGTTTGTTCCTCTTAAAGTATCCCTAAGCAGAGACTGTGAAAATGCACTTTCATTGAAAGGGGTTGCCAAGCTTCCAAGAAATTACGAGTTTCCGAAATACCAGCAAATATTTTTTCAACCAATCTTGATGATACTTGGTGGTAATGATCAGGACACAAATCCCACTTGGCTCACCAAATTCTGTTCTTCTAGGTTTAAGCGTTCGTCTACAGTAGCAGTTTTTATATTTAGGTTTCACTCTGTTCTCTTCTACATAGATAGATGAATTGGAACTCTAAATCCAACATGGTTTTTAGTAGCTCTTTGAAACTAGACAAAATAAAGGAGTTCTCAGATTTGTCTCTATGGTTTGTTTCCCCTTCAAGTAGCCCTAGGCACAGACTGTGGAAAAGCATTTTCATTGGGGGTTGCCAAGCTTCCAAGAAATTACGAGTTTCTGAAATACCAGCAAATATTTTTTCACCCAATCTTGATGATACGTGGTGGTAAAATAAGTACAGAAATCCCACTTGGCTCACCAAGTTTTGTTGTTCTAGGTTGAAGCGTTTCTTTACAGTAGCTGTTTTTATTTTTAGGTTTCACTCTGTTCTCTCCTATATAGATAGATGAATTTGGAACTTTAAATCCAACCTGGTTTGTAGTAGCTCTTTGAAACTTGAGAAAATAAAGTAGTTCTCTCTTTTATCTCTATGGTTTGTTTCCTCTACAAGTAGCCCTAGGAACAGACTGTGGAAAGCACATTCATTGAGAGGGGTTTCCAAGCTTCTAAGAAATAACGAGTTTCCGAAATGCCAGCAAACATTTTTTCACCCAATCTTGATGATACTTGGTGGTAATGATCAGTACACAAATCCTACTTAGCTCACCAAATTTTGTTCTTCTAGGTTGAAGCGTTCGTCTACAGCAGCACTATTATGTTCAGGTTTCACTCTGTTCTCTCCTATGTAGATAGATGAATTTGGAACTCTAAATCCAACATGGTTTGTAGTCGCTCTTTGAAACTTGACAAAAAAAAGTAGTTCTCAGTTTTGTCTCTATAGTTTGTTTCTTCTTCAAGTAGCCCTAAGTAGAGACTGTGGAAAAGCACTTTCATTGAAAGGGGTTGCCAAGCTTCCTAGAAATAACGAGTTTCCGAAATGCCAGCAAATATTTTTTCACCCAATCTTGATGATACTTGGTGTTAATGATCGGTACACAAATCCCACTTTACTCACCAAATTTCGTTCTTCTAGGTTGAAGCGTTCGTTTACAGCAGCTGTTTATATTTTTAGGTTTCCCTGAGATCTCCTATATAGATAGATGAATTTGGAACTCTAAATCCAACATGGTTTGTAGTAGCTCTTTGAAACTTGACAAAATAAAAGAGTTCTCAGATTTGTCTCTATGGTTTGTTTCCTCTTAAAGTATCCCTAAGCAGAGACTGTGGAACAGCACTTTCATTGAAAGGGGTTGCCAAGCTTCCAAGAAATTACGAGTTTCCGAAATACCAGCAAATATTTTTTCACCCAATCTTGATGATACTTGGTGGTAATGATCAGGACACAAATCCCACTTGGCTCACCAAATTCTGTTCTTCTAGGTTTAAGCGTTCGTCTACAGTAGCAGTTTTTATATTTAGGTTTCCCTCTGTTCTCTCCTATATAGATAGATGAATTTGGAACTCTAAATCCAACATGGTTTGTAGTAGCTCTTTGAAACTTGACAAAATAAAGTAGTTCTCAGTTTTGTCTCTATTGTTTGTTTCCTCTTCAAGTAGCCATTAGCAGAGATTGTGGAAAAGCACTTTCATTCAGAGGGGTTGCCAAGCTTCTGAAAAATAACGAGTTTCCAAAATACCAGCAAATATTTTTTCACCCAATCTTGATGATACATAGTGGTAATGATCAGGACACAAATCCCACTTTGCTCACCAAATTTTGTTCTTCTATGTTGAAGCGTTCATCTACAGTAGCCGTTTTTATATTTAGGTTTCCCTCTGTTCTCTCCTATATAGATAGATGAATTTGGAATTCTAAATCCAACATGGTTTGTAGTAGCTCTTTGAAACTTGACAAAATAAAGTAGATCTCAGTTTTGTCTCTATGGTTTGTTTCCTCTTCAAGTAGCCCTAGGCACAGACTGTGGAAAAGCACTTTCATTGAGAGGGGTTGCCAAGCTCTAAAAAATAACGAGTTTCCGAAATATCAGCAAATATTTTTTCACCCAATCTTGATGATACGTGTTGGTAATGACAAGTACACAAATCCCACTTGGCTCACCAAATTTTGTTCTTCTACGTTGAATCGTTTGTTTACACTAGCAGTTTTTATTTTTAGGTTTCACACTGTTCTCTCCTATATAGATAGATGAATTTGGAACTCTAAATCCAACATGGTTTGTGGTACCACTTTGAAACTTGACAAAATAAAGGAGTTATCTGTTTTGTCTCTATGGTTTGTTTCCTCTTCAAGTAGCCTTAGGCACAGACTGTGGAAAAGCACTTTCATTTAGAGGGGTTGCCAAGCTTCTAAGAAATAACGCGTTTCCGAACCACCAGCAAATATTTTTTCACCCAATCTTGATTATACGTGGTGGTAATGATCAGGACACAAATCCCATTTGGCTCACCAAATTTTGTTCTTCTAGGTTGAAGCATTCGAATACAGTAGCAGTTTTTATATGTAGGTTTCACTCTGTTCCCTCTTATATAGATAGATGAATTAGTAACTCTAAATCCAACATGGTTTGTAGTCGCTCCTTGAAACTTGACAAAATAAAGTAGTTCTCAGTTTTATCTCTATGGTTTGTTTCCTCTTCAAGTAGCCCTAGGCACAGACTGTGGAAAAGCACTTTCATTGAGAGGGGTTGCCAAGCTTCTAAAAAATAACGAGTTTCCGAAATACCAGCAAATATTTTTTCACCCAATCTTGATGATACTTGGTGGTAATGATCGGTACACAAATCCCACTTTACTCACCAAATTTTGTTCTTCTAGGTTGAAGCGTTCGTTTAGATTAGCTGTTTATATTTTTAGGTTTCCCTCTGTTCTCTCCTACATAGATAGATGAATTTGGAACTCTAAATCCAACATGGTTTGTAGTAGCTCTTTGAAACTTGACAAAATAAAGAATTCTCAGATTTGTCTCTATGGTTTGTTTCCTCTTAAAGTAGCCCTAAGCAGAAACTGTTGCACAGCACTTTCATTGAAAGTGGTGGCCAAGCTTCCAAGAAATTACCAGTTTCCGAAATACCAGCAAATATTTTTTCACCCAATCTTGATGATACCTGATGGTAATGATCGGTACACAAATCCCACTTGGCTCACCAAATTTTCTTCCTCTAGGTTGAAGCGTTCGTCTACAGTAGCAGTTTTTATATTTAGGTTTCCCTCTGTTCTCTCCTATACAGATAGATGAATTTGGAACTCTAAATCCAACATGGATTGTAGTAGCTCTTTGAAACTTGACAAAGTAAAGGAATTCTCAGATTTGTCTCTATGATTTGTTTCCTCCTCAAGTAGCCCTAAGCAGAGTCTATGGAAAAGCACTTTCATTGAAAGGGGTTGCCAACCTTCCAAGAAATTACGAGGCTCCGAAATACCGGCAAATATTTTTTCACTCAATCTGGATGATACGTGGTGGTAATGATCAGTACACTAATCCCACTTGGCTCACCAAATTTTGTTCTTCTAGGTTGAAGCGTTCATCTACACTAGCAGTTTTTATATTTAGGTTTCCCTCTGTTCTCTCCTATACAGATAGATGAATTTGGAACTCTAAATCTAACATGGATTGTAGTAGCTCTTTGAAACTTGAAAAAATAAAGTAGTTCTCAGTTTTGTCTCTATGGTTTGTTTCTTCTTCATGTAGCCATAAGCAGAGACTGTGGAGAAGCACTTTCATTGAAAGGTGTTGCCAAGCTTCCAAGAAATTACGTGTTTTCGAAATACTGGCAAATATTTTTTCACAAAATCTCGATGATACGTTGTGGTAATGACAAGTACTCAAATCCCACTTGGCTCACCAAATTTTGTTCTTCTAGGTTGAAGCGTTTCTTTACAGTAGCTGTTTTTATTTTTAGGTTTCACTCTGTTCTCTCCTATATAGATAGATGAATTTGGAACTCTAAATCCAACATGGTTTGTAGTAGCTCTTTGAAACTTGACAAAATAAAGTAGTTCTCTCTTTTGTCTCTATGGTTTGTTTCCTCTTCAAGTAGCCCTAGGAACAGACTGTGGAAAGCACATTCATTGAGAGGGGTTTCCAAGCTTCTAAGAAATAACGATTTTCCGAAATACCAGCAAACATTTTTTCACCCAATCTTGATGATACTGGGTGGTAATGATCAGTACACAAATCCTACTTAGCTCACCAAATTTTGTTCTTCTAGGTTGAAGCGTTCGTCTACAGCAGCACTATTATGTTCAGGTTTCACTCTGTTCTCTCCTATGTAGATAGATGAATTTGGAACTCTAAATCCAACATGGTTTGTAGTCGCTCTTTGAACCTTGACAAAAAAAAAGTAGTTCTCAGTTTTGTCTCTATAGTTTGATTCTTCTTCAAGTAGCCCTAAGTAGAGACTGTGGAAAAGCACTTTCATTGAAAGGGGTTGCCAAGCTTCCTAGAAATAACGAGTTACCGAAATGCCAGCAAATATTTTTTCACCCAATCTTGATGATACTTGGTGGTAATGATCAGTACACAAATCCCACTTTACTTACCAAATTTCGTTCTTCTACGTTGAAGCGTTCGTTTACAGCAGCTGTTTATATTTTTAGGTTTTCCTCTGATCTCTCCTATATAGATAGATAAATTTGGAACTCTAAATCCAACATGGTTTGTAGTAGCTCTTTGAAACTTGACAAAATAAAGGAGTTCTCAGATTTGTCTCTATGGTTTGTTTCCTCTTAAAGTAGCCCTAAGCAGAGACTGTGGAACAGCACTTTCATTGAAAGGGGTGGCCAAGCTTCCAAGAAATTACCAGTTTCCGAAATACCAGCAAATATTTTTTCACCCAATCTTGATGATACCTGATGGTAATGATCGGTACACAAATCCCACTTGGCTCACCAAATTTTCTTCTTCTAGGTTGAGGCGTTCGTCTACAGTAGTCGTTTTTATATTTAGGTTTCCCTCTGTTCTCTCCTATATAGATAGATGAATGTGGTGAGCTGTTTCTGTAGATTGTGGCTGCCATTAGAAGATGGCGCCGGCTTCCACTGTGGCCTGTGATTATCAAATTCTTTTGTGGAGAGTTGGCACGCTATCTCTTGCCACCCTATAAGAAAGATCCACGCGGCGGCTTAAGATTGGTTCGTGGGAGGCTTTATTAGGCTGTGCTTGGGCCCTCGGGGGAAAGAAAGAAAGGGAGTCACTAAAAGATACTTTAATAAAGGCCTGAATAAACTGCTGAAAGAAGATTCCTGAGTTGCGTCTTCCTTGCGGGCAAGGGGTCGCGACAAGTGGTGCCGAAACCCGGGAACCAGAACTTTCAGCAGTCAGGGGTGGTGCACCAATTAGTCCCAGGTAAGGTGGGACCCGCAGGTAAAGCGGAAGATCCGTCCTAGATAAGTAGGACCCGCGATCAACGCGGAGATTATTCCCAGGTTAATTGGGACCCGCGGTTAAAGCGGAGATTAGTCCCAGACTAATTGTGACCCGCTATCAAAGCGGCAGCTCCTCTGTAAAGCCAGAGAGAGCATTAAATCTTATTGCAGCTGCACTGTGTACTTTTGCTCTTACTTTCACTCTTGTTTGTTGTATGTCTTTTGTTGTGTCATGGGTGCCGTATCTTCAAGTCCGCTTCTCCTGGCCCTAGATAACCTGTTACGTTCCAAGGGCCTAAAAGTGAAACGTAGTACTTTACAGAGATTTTTACAGAAGACAGATATTATTGCACCGTGGTTTGCATTTTCTGGCAGTCTTACTCTGCCTAGCTGGGATAAGTTAGGCACAGACCTTGACTTTGCTTCTGAGCAGGGCATATTAGAGGGTGGGGTGATACCCCTTTGGAAGATGATTCGTAGTTGCCTCGCAGATAGCAGATGTCCGGAAGCACTTACTAAAGGACAAGAAGTTTTAGAGCAATTACATGAAGAAAGATCAGAAATGGCAGGCAGTGAGGTATTTCAGGAGGGTGGGAGTGTGCAGAGCGAGAAACAGGGGAGGAAACAATTATCTCCGGCAGGCAGTGACGTATTTCAGGAGGATGGCAGTGTGCGAAGCGAGAAACAGGGGAGGAGGCGATTGTCTCTGGCACGGAGTGAAATATTTCAGGAGGAGGGGAATGTGCAGAGCAAGAAACGGGGGAGAAAACGCTTGTATCCAGATCTCAGTACACTGCGCACACTCCCATGCAAAAGTGGGTCAGAAGAGGAGGAGGATGAACAGGAGGAGCTCGGGAGACTGTCTCGGCAGCTAGGGAGTTTAACTATGGGAGAAGGGAACAAAAATAAA
The DNA here is from genome assembly GCF_048772815.1 of Callospermophilus lateralis. NCBI lineage: Eukaryota > Metazoa > Chordata > Mammalia > Rodentia > Sciuridae > Callospermophilus > Callospermophilus lateralis. Next base: position 25,126 of record NW_027513122.1, on the reverse strand, counting down.
CAGGAGCTCAAGAAAAATGATCCTCCGGACCCGCCGCCGTACGGTGAGGGTGTTTCGAGGAGAGCTTTCCATGCCCAAACATGGAGGGCTGTTAATGCTGAGTTGGGTCTTGCTTATCCAGTTTTCCAGGATGACAATAGGGGAAGATTCCATGAGCCCTTAGATTTCAAAATTGTGAAGACCCTGGCAGAGTCTGTGTGCACTTATGGGGTGGTTGCCGCCTTCACATTAACTCAGGTGGAGAGTCTGTCTAGATACTGTATGACTCCCTCTGATTGGGCTAGCCTTGTTCGGGCTTGTGTTTCTCCAGGCAAATATTTGGACTGGTGAGCCTTTGTGCTAGAGGGTGCTGTAGAGCAGGCTGCCCAAAACTATGCGGCGGGACACCCCCATTGGGACAAGGAAATGCTTTTGGGACAAGGCAGATTTGCTAATCAACAAACAGGATACCCCCCTGAGGTATATGAACAGATCAATAACATTTGTATCCGTGCATGGAAATCACTCCCAAATAGAGGAGAAGTGTCTGGCAATTTAACAAAAATCAATCAAGGCCCCACAGAACCTTTCTCGGACTTTGTTGCTAGGATGGTGGATGCCGCAGGAAAAATCTTTGGTGACCCTGATAGAGCAATGCCCTTGATTAAACAACTTGTTTTTGAGCAATGCACCAAAGAATGTAAAGCAGCAATCGCTCCTTATAAAAACAAGGGCATGGAAGCTTGGATGAAAGTGTGTAGAGAGCTTGGAGGACCTTTAACTAATGCAGGTCTTGCAGCTGCTGTCCTTCGGATTGCAAAAGGGGGCGGTCCTGGTGCCGGAACATGCTTCCATTGTGGTCAATCCGGCCATTTCAAACGTGACTGTCCCAAAAAAGGCAATTTTACTGGACCTCCTCGCGGTGGCCCTTCTAATGGCCCTCGTCAACCGGGGCTGTGTCCAAAATGCAAAAAGGGGAAGCATTGGGCAAGGGAGTGTAGATCAGTGAGGGACATCCATGGACAGCCTATTTCAGCTGGGCCAAAAAACGGCCGAAGGGGCCCCCGACCCCAGGGCCCACAAATATATGGGGCAATGGAGAATGTCACACCCGAACCCGAGACATGGCCTTCTCTGTGCCATCCCACGAGATGCGGAGAGCCACTACAGGTGCCGCGGGATTGGACCTCTGTTCCACCTCCAGGCTCGTATTAACACCTAAGATGGGAGTCCAATTGGTGGAAACTGAGTTCAAAGGGCCTTTACCCCCTGGCACTGTAGGTTTGTTAATTGGACGTGAATCCTCTATCCTACAAGGTCTTCATGTTTTCCCCGGAGTTGTAAACCCTGATACTGTAGGGGCAGTAAAGGTTATGGTGGAAGCTCCAAGGGGCATTGTGTCTATCTCCCCAGGGGATCGGATTGCTCAATTGCTAATTTTGCCTAGTTTGCTTAATCACTTCCCTGCTGACTCAAGGTCACGGACAGGAAATCAGATTGGTACCACCGGAGGAAATTGTGCCTATTTGTCACTGGATATGAGCAATCGCCCCACTTTGGAATTAAGCATAGAAGGTAAATCTATTGTGGGATTGCTGGCCACAGGAGCAGATCGTAGTATCATAGCCCTTAAGGACTGGTCTAGGGGATGGCCAGTGCAGGCTTCTGATCAATCCTTAAGAGGACTTGGATATGCCCAAGCCCCTCAAATCAGCTGTAGACATCTATCTTGGAAGGACTCGAAAGGACACGATGGTACCTTTCAGCCTTATGTACTTGATTTACCTATTTCTTTATGGGGCCGTGATCTGATGAAAGACATGGGGTTCACTCTTAGTAATGACTATTCCCCAGTGTCTCAACATATCATGCAAAATATGGGGTATAAGCCAGGTCTAGGACTAGGAAGGCACCTACAGGGACGTAAGCATCCTGTGCAAGGTCATCAAAAGCTTAACAGGTTTGGTCTGGGTTTTTCCTAGGGGCCACTGGGGCTCAAATACCCATAACATGGCTCACCGAGGAGCCTGTTTGGGTGCCTCAGTGGCCTCTTCCCTCGGTTAAACTGGCAGCAGCCCATGATCTAGTCAAAGAACAACTTGATTTGGGTCACATCCAACCTTCTACTTCTCCATGGAATACTCCCATATTTGTCATTAAGAAAAAATCAGGGAAGTGGCGCCTACTGCATGATCTACGAGCAGTTAATGCTCAGATGCAGCTTATGGGGCCCATTCAAAGAGGGCTGCCTCTGCTCTCCTCTGTTCCTCAAGGCTGGCATATAATTGTTATTGACATTAAAGACTGTTTATTTTCCATTCCTTTGCATCCTAAAGATTCCCAACGTTTTGCTTTCACCCTTCCCTCGTGTAATCATGAGGAACCAGATCAAAGGTTTGAGTGGGTGGTGTTGCCACAGGGAATGGCTAACAGTCCCACGATGTGCCAGATGTATGTGGGGAAGGCACTCGCACCTCTCAGACATAAGTATTACTCCACCAAGATCATTCACTATATGGATGATGTGTTATTGGCCGCAAAATTAGAACAGACAGTTTATGAGGCTTATAAAGAACTCGTGATGCTGTTGGCTCAACATGGCCTGCACATCGCACCTGAAAAGGTTCAAACGGGGGATTCTATCAGGTTTTTGGGAGCGACAATTGGGTATGACAAATTAAAACCACAAAAAATTACCATCAGGACTCAAGATATCCGAACTTTAAATGATTTTCAAAAATTGCTGGGAGATATTAATTGGATAAGAGGATATTTACATATTCCTAATATTGTGCTCCAGCCCTTGTATGCTACTCTTAAGGGTGATCCAGATCTTGCTTCCCCTCGTAGCCTCACTACTGAGGCTAGAGCGGCCCTTATAAAAGTAAAACAAGCTATACAGCATGCCACTCTATGCAGGCTCCAGAGTGATAAACCTTTCCAGTTATGTGTGCTTGCCACTATGCGGCAGCCTACTGGAGTACTGTGGCAAGATGGGCCTTTACTATGGATCCACCCACATGTATCCCCAGGAAAATCCTTAGAATATTATCCTGATGCTGTTGCAGCATTGGCACTTAAAGGGATTCAACAAAGCATTCAATTTTTTGGCCAATCACCTTCTTCTCTTATCATACCCTACACTAAAGCTCAACTTAATGTTTTATGTGCTACTCTAGAAAACTGGGCTATTCTGTGTTGCTCGTTTCAAGGGAGTATTGATAATCACTACCCTTCTCATCCATTACTCCATTTTGTTAAAGAACATCCCATCATTTTCCCTAAGGAAACTTCATCCAGTCCAATTCCGGGGGCTGTTAACATTTTTACTGATGGTTCCAAGTCTGGAATGGGAGCTTATGTAATTAATGACTCTCCCCCTATCCAGCATCAATTTGCTCCTGGAAATCCACAATGGGTAGAACTACAAATTGTTATTGAAGTTTTTAAACAGTGTTCTTTTCCTTTTAATCTTATTTCGGACTCCAGCAATGTGGTACAAGCACTAAAAGTCCTGGAGGCCGTGGGAACTATTAGTGATGCCCACAATGTGTCTGTTTACTTTACTCAGCTTCAACAGCTTATCTCTAACCGCACTGCTTCTTTTTATCCTATGCATATCAGGGCTCACACCTCTCTTCCTGGTCCGTTATCCCAAGGTAATGCCTGTGCGGACTTAGCCACTAGAAGTCAATTGATATGCTTGGCTTCCTCCTTAGAGGGGGCTAAATTGTTTCACCAAAACTTCCATGTTAATGCATTAACGCTGCGCAGGCGTTTTTCCATTTCAAGAGCGGATGCTCGGCAGATAGTATTGCAATGTCCCCATTGTGTCACATTTCTTCATCCCCCTAATTATGGAGTAAACCCACGGGGATTAAAGCCATTGGTTGTTTGGCAAATGGATGTGACACATATACCTGACTTTGGTAACCTTAAGTATGTGCATGTTTCCGTTGATACGTGCTCTGGAATTATCCATGCTTCTGCTTTATCGGGAGAAAAGGCATGTAATGTCATTACTCACTGTTTAGAGGCATGGGCAGCATGGGGTGCACCTGCATCCCTTAAGACTGATAATGGACCTGCTTATACTGGCAGACAATTTACAGCTTTTTGTTCTACTATGGGAGTGCAACTTACTCATGGTTTGCCTTATAATCCTCAAGGACAAGGCATTGTTGAGCGTGCTCATCGCACCTTAAAGGAAACTTTACAAAAACAAAAAGGGGGAATAGGAGCTGAACACACTCCTAAAGAACGCCTGTCCTTAGCTCTCTTTACCATTAATTTTTTGAATTTGGATATTCATGGTCACTCTGCGGCCGATAGACATGTGTCCCCTCAGCCCTCTGTGATTGGCTATGTTAAGTGGAAGGATGTTCTTACGGGCCAATGGAACAGCCCTGACCCCGTGCTGACATGGGCACGAGGATCTGTATGTGTTTTTCCCCAGGATCGTACGGAACCATTGTGGGTCCCTGAACGCTAGACAAGAAGAGTCTCGACATCAGCTGACCAGCAACAAGAGATACCACAACAATCCTGTGATGAGGATCTTCATTCTGCTAAGTGCTCTGGCTCTGGTGCTGGTGCCGATGGCACAGGCGACACCAATGCGGTGGTGGGCAGTGGCACGGGCCTGGCCAATGCCGATGCCGGTTCATGGTAATTCTAATGTCCTCCCCACTCTTTTTTCAACCTCATGTGAGATGTCTGCTCCCTGTGCCTCTCCTAGAGGGGACATGGAGAGAACTTTTAATCAATCTCAAGTTAATCTCACAGGAGTTTTTTGTTTCAGCCTTAGAAACGCTAATTGCATTAGCCTTAAGACCAAAAATTTGACTAACTGGGAGGACCCATTGCGGTCCAATCAGGTCTCAGGAAGCATTATCAGTGCTGTATTGAGCAAGGTAGCTTCGGGGAAGCTATCAGGCTCAGGGACCCCCGCAAAGAGCAGCTCTGCTCTCAACATAACTACCTTGGCTATTATCTCCGAGGTACTAATCCCAGTGCCTCCTTCTTCTAGTAGTATTTATAATGCCACTCATTTTAAGGCCTCTCCTTACTGTTCCCCTAATCTTGGTTTTCCCCCAACATTTACGCCTTGTCAGGATCATTCTTGGGAGAAACATCAAGTTGCTAAAGGTTTCTCCCTTTCCCCCTCTCTTAATAGGTATGTTTATAACTTTAACAATAGTGCCAGCTCCTCTACAGGAGTAGGTTGGTCCTGGTTTCAATGGCTGATTTCCAATGAAAAGGGGGCTTCAGCCGATATTTCTGCATTGGCTCAGTTGCTAGGAGCCAAAAGTTGGCTGGCTAATATTTCTGGTACTGTTAGGGAAAGTGAACAAGGTAATAGACTTACATCTGTTTCATTCAACTCTCTGTTGTATAATGCCACATTGCCTCCGGCAATGGTCTGTGTCCAATCCCCCTTCTTATTCCTTTTGGCTAAGGCCACCTCATCGGGGATGCTGGATTGTTCTCATACTACCTGTCTCTTATCTGAGTGTTGGAATGGTTCCTGGACTGTAGCAGTGGTTATGAAAATTCCAACTTTTGTCCCAATCCCGGTCACTGCGGATCCTGATAGATTCCCTATTGTTGAGCTACTTAGAGTCCGCAGAGATTTTGGGATCACAGCGGCTATAGTGACAGCCGTGGCGATATCTGCTGCTGCAGCGGTTACGGCCGGAGTGGCTATGGCCAATCAAGTACAAACTGCTGCCACCATTAATCAAGTTGTACAACAAACTTCCACCATACTTGAATCCCAAAATACAATTAATCAACATATTTTGTCAGGGATTTTAGCTGCCAACCAAAGAATAGATTTACTCCAAGCTCAGGTAGAAGAATTGGCTGACTTAGTTCTTTTGGGTTGTGTTGACCAACGTGCACATTTATGCATAACCTCTGTCAGATTTAATGATTCCAGGAATGCTTCCCACATCATTGGCGAATATTTGGCTGGAAATTGGTCCATGGAAGCGGAAGACATGATCCAGTCTCAACTAACCCAGATAGCTGTCTTGAATAACACCCGTGTTGATCCCGTGACTTTGGGTCAATTCACCGATTGGATATCTTCTGCTTTTTCCTTTTTTAAAGAGTGGGTGGGGGTAGGCATTTTTGGTGCAATGTATTGCTTCGGTATGTTTCTCTGTTTGTGGTTTCTCTGTCGCCTCAAGGCCCGCAATGCTCACGATAAGGCTATGATCATCCAAGCTCTTGCAGCTTTAGAAAATGGCCATTCACCTCAAGTCTGGCTTGTGCAGCTTAAACAGTAAATCTTTGACATGGTCGTTGCACCCCAAGTTGTTATAACATTGCACTGGGATCGGCATGTCTTTCCTTGTTATTCTCTTAGTGTTGGAAAGCCCTTGCACTCTGCCGGTCTTGCTGTCATTGCACGCAGGTGGGTTTCCACACTAATACTTCTCTATCGCCTTAAAGTCCGTGCCTTTCTTTCAGGGTGCTGTCAACTCGTTTGTCGTTGTGTACAGCCACAGAACAGCCTCAGCTGTCCCCCTTCGTCCACCTTCATCACGATGCAGGATGCGAGGCAAAGCACTGCACTTGAGTGATCCCTCAACGGACCTCAAGGAAAGCATGTCCTATTGCATGCGGGTTTGACGTCCACACCCCCGCCCTACGAAAAAAGGCGTCGGCTGATATGGGGTCAGGTCTGGGGAAGGCGCCTCCTTAGGACTGAACCATACATTGCAGCCACTTCTGCACAGTGGGATAGGACCTCTACTTTCGCCTGCATTGTTTTATAAATTAGAAGGGGGAACTGTGGTGAGCCGTTTCTGTAGATTGTGGCCGCCATTAGAAGATGGCGCCGGCTTCCACTGTGGCCTGTGATAAACAAATTCTTTTGTGGAGAGTTGGCACGCTATCTCTTGCCACCCTATAAGAAAGATCCACGCGGCGGCTTAAGATTGGTACGTGGGAGGCTTTATTAGGCTGTGCTTGGGCCCTCGGGGGAAAGAAAGAAAGGGAGTCACTAAAAGATACTTTAATCAAGGCCTGAATAAACTGCTGAAAGAAGATTCCTGAGTTGCGTCTTCCTTGCGGGCAAGGGGTCGCAACAGATGAATTTGGAACGCTAAATCCAACATGGTTTGTAGTAGCTCTTTGAAACTTGAAAAAATAAAGGAATTCTCAGTTTTGTCTCTATGATTTGTTTCCTCTTCAAGTAGCCCTAAGCAGAGTCTGTGGAAAAGCACTTTCATTGAAAGGGGTTGCCAACCTTCCAAGAAATTACGAGTCTCCGAAATACCGTCAAATATTTTTTCACTCAATCTTGATGATACGTTGTGGTAATGACAAGTACTCAAATCCCACTTGGCTCACAAAATTTTGTTCTTCTAGGTTTAAGCGTTCGTCTACAGAAGTCGTTTTCATATTTAGGTTTCTCTCTCTTCTCTTCTATATAGATAGATGAATTTGGAACTCTAAATCCAACATGGTTTGTAGTAGCTCTTTGAAACTGACAAAATAAAGAAGTTCTCAGTTTTCTCTCTATGGTTTGTTCCTCTTAAAGTATCCCTAAGCAGAGACTGTAGAAATGCACTTTCATTGAAAGGGGTTGCCAAGCTTCCAAGAAATTACCAGTTTCCGAAATACCAGCAAATATTTTTTCACCCAATCTTGATGATACTTGGTGGTAATGATCAGGACACAAATCACACTTGGCTCACCAAATTCTGTTCTTCTAGGTTTAAGCGTTCGTCTACAGTAGCAGTTTTTATATTTAGGTTTCCCTCTGTTCTCTCCTATATAGATAGTTGAATTTGGAACTCTAAATTCAACATGGTTTGTAGTAGCTCTTTGAAACTTGACAAAATAAAGTAGTTCTCAGTTTTGTATCTAGGGTTTGTTTCCTCTTCAAGTAGCCCTAGGCACAGACTGTGGAAATGCACTTTAATTGAAAGGGTTTGCCAAGCTTCCAAGAAATTATGAGTTTCCGAAATACCAGCAAATATTTTTTCACCCAATCTTGATGATACTTGGTGGTAATGATCAGGACACAAATCACACTTGGCTCACCAAATTCTGTTCTTCTAGGTTTAAGCGTTCGTCTACAGTAGCAGTTTTTATATTTAGGTTTCCCTCTGTTCTCTCCTATATAGATAGTTGAATTTGGAACTCTAAATTCAACATGGTTTGTAGTAGCTCTTTGAAACTTGACAAAATAAAGTAGTTCTCAGTTTTGTATCTAGGGTTTGTTTCCTCTTCAAGTAGCCCTAGGCACAGACTGTGGAAATGCACTTTAATTGAAAGGGTTTGCCAAGCTTCCAAGAAATTATGAGTTTCCGAAATACCAGCAAATATTTTTTCACCCAATCTTGATGATACTTGGTGGTAATAATCAGGACACAAATCTCACTTGGCTCACCAAATTCTGTTCTTCTAGGTTTAAGCGTTCGTCTACAGTAGCAGTTTTTATATTTAGATTTCCTTCTTTTCTCTCCTATATAGATAGATGAATTTGGAACTCTAAATCCAACATGGTTTGTAGTAGCTCTGTGAAAATTGACAAAATAAAGTAGTTCTCAGTTTTGTCTCTATGGTCTGTTTCCTCTTCAAGTAGCCATTAGCAGAGATTGTGGAAAAGCATTTTCATTGAAAGGTGTTGCCAAGCTTCCAAGAAATTACGAGTTTCCGAAATACCAGCAAATATTTTTTCACCCAATCTTGATGATACGTGGTGGTAATGACAAGTACACAAATCCCACTTGGCTCACCAAATTTTGTTCTTCTACGTTGAAGCGTTTGTTTACACTAGCAGTTTTTATTTTTAGGTTTCACACTGTTCTCTCCTATATAGATAGATGAATTTGGAACTCTAAATCCAACATGGTTTGTGGTAGCACTTTGAAACTTGACAAAATAAAGGAGTTATCAGTTTTGTCTCTATGGTTTGTTTCCTCTTCAAGTAGCCTTAGGCACAGACTGTGGAAAAGCACTTTCTTTTAGAGGGGTTGCCAAGCTTCTAAGAAATAACGGGTTTCCGAACCACCAGCAAATATTTTTTCACCCAATCTTGATTATACGTGGTGGTAATGATCAGGACACAAATCCCACTTGGCTCACCAAATTTTGTTCTTCTAGGTTGAAGCATTCGAATACAGTAGCAGTTTTTATATGTAGGTTTCACTCTGTTCTCTCTTATATAGATAGATGAATTTGGAACTCTAAATCCAACATGGTTTGTATTCGCTCCTTGAAACTTGACAAAATAAAGTAGTTCTCAGTTTTGTCTCTATGGTTTGTTTCCTCTTCAAGTAGCCCTAGGCACAGACTGTGGAAAAGCACTTTCATTGAAAGAGGTTGCCAAGCTTCCAAGAAATAACGAGTTTCCGAAATACCAGCAAATATTTTTACACCCAATCTTGATGATACCTGGTGGTAATGATCAGAACACAAATCCCACTTGACTGACCAAATTTTGTTCTTCTAGGTTGAAGCGTTGGTTTACAGTAGCAGTTTTTATTTTTAGGTTTCCCTCTGTTCTCTCCGATATAGATAGATGAATTTGGAACTCTAAATCCAACATGGTTTTTAGTAGCTCTTTGAAACTTGACAAAATAAAGTAGTTCTCAGTTTTTTCTCTATAGTTTGTTTCCTCTTCAAGTAGCCCTAGGCACAGACTGTGGAAAAGCACTTTCATTGAGAGGGGTTGCCAAGCTTCTAAGAAATAACGAGTTTCCGAAATACCAGCAAATATTTTTTCACCCAATCTTGATGATACTTGGTGGTAATGATCAGGACACAAATCCCACTTGGCTCACGAAATTTTGTTCTTCTAGGTTGAAGCGTTCGTCTACAGTAGCAGTTTTTATATTTCGGTTTCACTCTGTTCTCTCCTATATAGATAGATGAATTTGAAACTCTAAATTCAACATGGTTTGTATTAGCTCTTTGAAACGTGAAAAAAAAAGGAGTTCTCAGTTTTGTCTCTATGGTTTTTTTCCTCTTCAAGTAGCCCTAGGCACAGACTGTGGAAAAGCACTTTCATTTAGAGGGTTTGCCAAGCTTCTAAGATATAATGAGTTTCCAAAATACCACGAAATATTTTTCACCCAATCTTGATGATACGTGGTGTTAATGACAAGTACACCAATCCCAATTGGCTCAACAAATTTTGTTCTTCTAGGTTGAAGCATTCATTTACATTAGCAGTTTTTATTTTTAGGTTTCACTCTGTTCTCTCCTATATAGATAGATGAAATTGGAACACTAAATCCAACATGGTTTGTAGTAGCTCTTTGAAACTCGACATAAAAAAGTAGTTCTCAGTTTTGTCTCTATGATTTGTTTCCTCTTCAAGTAGCCCTAAGCAGAGACTGTGGAAAAGCATTTTCATTGAAAGGGGTGGCCAAGCTTCAAAGGAATTACGAGTTTCCAAAATACCAGCAAATATTTCTTCACCCAATCTTGATGATACTTGGTGGTAATGATCAGGACACAAATCCCACTTGGCTCACCATATTCTGTTCTTCTAGGTTGAAGCGTTCGTTTACAGTAGCTGTTTTTATTTTTAGGTTTCACTCTGTTCTCTCCTATATAGATAGATGAATTTGGAACTCTAAATCCAACATGGTTTGTAGTAGCTCTTTGAAACTGACAAAATAATGTAGTTCTCAGTTTTATCTTTATGGTTTGTTCCTCTCAAAGTATCCCTAAGTAGAGACTGTGGAAATGCAGTTTCATTGAAAGGGGTTGTCAAGCTTCCAAGAAATTACGAGTTTCCGAAATACCAGCAAATATTTTTTCACCCAATCTTGATGATACTTGGTGGTAATGATCAGAACACAAATCCCACTTGGCTCACCATATTCTGTTCTTCTAGGTTTAAGCGTTCGTCTACAGTAGCAGTTTTTATATTTAGGTTTCCCTCTGTTCTCTCCTATATAGATAGATGAATTTGGAACTCTAAATCCAACATGGTTTGTAGTAGCTCTTTGAAACTTGACAAAATAAAGTAGTTCTCAGTTTTGTCTCTATTGTTTGTTTCCTCTTCAAGTAGCCATTAGCAGAGATTGTGGAAAAGCACTTTCATTCAGAGGGGTTGCCAAGCTTCTAAAAAATAACGAGTTTCCAAAATACCAGCAAATATTTTTTCACCTAATCTTGATGATACATATTGGTAATGATCAGGACACAAATCCCACTTGGCTCACCAAATTTTGTTCTTCTATGTTGAAGCATTCGTCTACAGTAGCAGTTTTTATATTTAGGTTTCCCTCTGTTCTCTCCTATATAGATAGATGAATTTGGAACTCTAAATCCAACATGGTTTGTAGTAGCGCTTTGAAACTTGACAAAAAACGGAGTTCTCAGATTTGTCTCTATGGTTTGTTTTCTCTTCAAGTAGCCCTAGGCACAGACTGTGGAAAAGCACTTTCATTGAAAGGGGTTGCCAGTCTTCTAAGAAATAACGACATTCCGAAATACCAGCAAATATTTTTACAACCAATCTTGATGATACGTGGTGGTAATGATTGGTACACAAATTGTACTTTGCTCATCAAATTTTGTTCTTCTTGGTTTAAGCGTTTGTTTACAGTTGCAGTTTTTATTTTTAGGTTTCACTCTGTTCTCTCCAATGTAGATAGATGAATTTGGAACTGTAAATGCAACATGGTTTGTAGTAGCTCTTTGAAACGTGACAAAATGAAGGAGTTCTCAGTTTTGTCTCTATGTTTTTTTTTTCTCTTCAAGTAGCCCTAGGCACAGACTTTGGACAAGCACTTTCATTGAGAGGGGTTGCCAAGCTTCTAAGAAATAATGATATTCCGAAATACCATCAAATATTTATTCACCCAAACTTGATGATACTTGGTGGTAATGATCAGTACGCAAATCCCACTTGGCTCACCAAATTTTGTTTTTCTAGGTTGAAGCGTTCGTCTACAATAGCAGTTTTTATATTTAGGTTTCACTCTGTTCTCTTCTACATAGATAGATGAATTGGAACTCTAAATCCAACATGGTTTCTAGTAGCTCTTTGAAACTTGAAAAAAAAGGTAGTTCTCAGTTTTGTCTCTATGGTTTGTTTCCTGTTCAAGTAGCCCTAAGCAGAGACTGTGGAAAAGCACTTACATTGAAAGAGGTTGCCAAACTTCCAAGTAATTACGAGTTTCCGAAATACCAGCAAATATTTTTTCACCCAATCTTGATGATAAGTGGTGGTAATGACAACAACACAATTCCCACATGGCTCACCAAATTTTGTTCTTATAGGTTGAAGCGTTCGTTTCAAGTAGCAGTTTATATTTTTAGGTTTCCCTCTGTTCTGTCCTATAAAGATAGATGAATTTGGAACTCTAAATCCAACATGGTTTGTAGTAGCTCTGTGAAAATTGACAAAATAAAGTAGTTCTCAGTTTTGTCTCTATGGTCTGTTTCCTCTTCAAGTAGCCATTAGCAGAGATTGTGGAAAAGCATTTTCATTGAAAGGTGTTGCCAAGCTTCCAAGAAATTACGAGTTTCCGAAATACCAGCAAATATTTTTTCACCCAATCTTGATGATACGTGGTGGTAATGACAAGTACACAAATCCCACTTGGCTCACCAAATTTTGTTCTTCTACGTTGAAGCGTTTGTTTACACTAGCAGTTTTTATTTTTAGGTTTCATACTGTTCTCTCCTATATAGATAGATGAATTTGGAACTCTAAATCCAACATGGTTTGTGGTAGCACTTTGAAACTTGACAAAATAAAGGAGTTATCAGTTTTGTCTCTATGGTTTGTTTCCTCTTCAAGTAGCCTTAGGCACAGACTGTGGAAAAGCACTTTCTTTTAGAGGGGTTGCCAAGCTTCTAAGAAATAACGCGTTTCCGAACCACCAGCAAATATTTTTTCACCCAATCTTGATTATACGTGGTGGTAATGATCAGGACACAAATCCCACTTGGCTCACCAAATTTTGTTCTTCTAGGTTGAAGCATTCGAATACAGTAGCAGTTTTTATATGTAGGTTTCACTCTGTTCTCTGTTATATAGATAGATGAATTTGGAACTCTAAATCCAACATGGTTTGTATTCGCTCCTTGAAACTTGACAAAATAAAGTAGTTCTCAGTTTTGTCTCTATGGTTTGTTTCCTCTTCAAGTAGCCCTAGGCACAGACTGTGGAAAAGCACTTTCATTGAAAGAGGTTGCCAAGCTTCCAAGAAATAACGAGTTTCCGAAATACCAGCAAATATTTTTACACCCAATCTTGATGATACCTGGTGGTAATGATCAGAACACAAATCCCACTTGACTGACCAAATTTTGTTCTTCTAGGTTGAAGCATTGGTTTACAGTAGCAGTTTTTATTTTTAGGTTTCCCTCTGTTCTCTCCGATATAGATAGATGAATTTGGAACTCTAAATCCAACATGGTTTTTAGTAGCTCTTTGAAACTTGACAAAATAAAGTAGTTCTCAGTTTTTTCTCTATAGTTTGTTTCCTCTTCAAGTAGCCCTAGGCACAGACTGTGGAAAAGCACTTTCATTGAGAGGGGTTGCCAAGCTTCTAAGAAATAACGAGTTTCCGAAATACCAGCAAATATTTTTTCACCCAATCTTGATGATACTTGGTGGTAATGATCAGGACACAAATCCCACTTGGCTCACGAAATTTTGTTCTTCTAGCTTGAAGCGTTCGTCTACAGTAGCAGTTTTTATATTTCGGTTTCACTCTGTTCTCTCCTATATAGATAGATGAATTTGAAACTCTAAATTCAACATGGTTTGTATTAGCTCTTTGAAACGTGAAAAAAAAAGGAGTTCTCAGTTTTGTCTCTATGGTTTTTTTCCTCTTCAAGTAGCCCTAGGCACAGACTGTGGAAAAGCACTTTCATTTAGAGGGTTTGCCAAGCTTCTAAGATATAATGAGTTTCCAAAATACCACGAAATATTTTTCACCCAATCTTGATGATACGTGGTGTTAATGACAAGTACACCAATCCCAATTGGCTCAACAAATTTTGTTCTTCTAGGTTGAAGCATTCATTTACATTAGCAGTTTTTATTTTTAGGTTTCACTCTGTTCTCTCCTATATAGATAGATGAAATTGGAACACTAAATCCAACATGGTTTGTAGTAGCTCTTTGAAACTCGACATAAAAAAGTAGTTCTCAGTTTTGTCTCTATGATTTGTTTCCTCTTCAAGTAGCCCTAAGCAGAGACTGTGGAAAAGCATTTTCATTGAAAGGGGTGGCCAAGCTTCAAAGGAATTACGAGTTTCCAAAATACCAGCAAATATTTCTTCACCCAATCTTGATGATACTTGGTGGTAATGATCAGGACACAAATCCCACTTGGCTCACCATATTCTGTTCTTCTAGGTTGAAGCGTTCGTTTACAGTAGCTGTTTTTATTTTTAGGTTTCACTCTGTTCTCTCCTATATAGATAGATGAATTTGGAACTCTAAATCCAACATGGTTTGTAGTAGCTCTTTGAAACTGACAAAATAATGTAGTTCTCAGTTTTATCTTTATGGTTTGTTCCTCTCAAAGTATCCCTAAGTAGAGACTGTGGAAATGCAGTTTCATTGAAAGGGGTTGCCAAGCTTCCAAGAAATTACGAGTTTCCGAAATACCAGCAAATATTTTTTCACCCAATCTTGATGATACTTGGTGGTAATGATCAGAACACAAATCCCACTTGGCTCACCATATTCTGTTCTTCTAGGTTTAAGCGTTCGTCTACAGTAGCAGTTTTTATATTTAGGTTTCCCTCTGTTCTCTCCTATATAGATAGATGAATTTGGAACTCTAAATCCAACATGGTTTGTAGTAGCTCTTTGAAACTTGACAAAATAAAGTAGTTCTCAGTTTTGTCTCTATTGTTTGTTTCCTCTTCAAGTAGCCATTAGCAGAGATTGTGGAAAAGCACTTTCATTCAGAGGGGTTGCCAAGCTTCTAAAAAATAACGAGTTTCCAAAATACCAGCAAATATTTTTTCACCTAATCTTGATGATACATATTGGTAATGATCAGGACACAAATCCCACTTGGCTCACCAAATTTTGTTCTTCTATGTTGAAGCATTCGTCTACAGTAGCAGTTTTTATATTTAGGTTTCCCTCTGTTCTCTCCTATATAGATAGATGAATTTGGAACTCCTAAATCCAACATGGTTTGTAGTAGCGCTTTGAAACTTGACAAAAAACGGAGTTCTCAGATTTGTCTCTATGGTTTGTTTTCTCTTCAAGTAGCCCTAGGCACAGACTGTGGAAAAGCACTTTCATTGAAAGGGGTTGCCAGTCTTCTAAGAAATAACGACATTCCGAAATACCAGCAAATATTTTTACAACCAATCTTGATGATACGTGGTGGTAATGATTGGTACACAAATTGTACTTTGCTCATCAAATTTTGTTCTTCTTGGTTTAAGCGTTTGTTTACAGTTGCAGTTTTTATTTTTAGGTTTCACTCTGTTCTCTCCAATGTAGATAGATGAATTTGGAACTGTAAATGCAACATGGTTTGTAGTAGCTCTTTGAAACGTGACAAAATGAAGGAGTTCTCAGTTTTGTCTCTATGTTTTTTTTTTTCTCTTCAAGTAGCCCTAGGCACAGACTTTGGACAAGCACTTTCATTGAGAGGGGTTGCCAAGCTTCTAAGAAAAAATGATATTCCGAAATACCATCAAATATTTATTCACCCAAACTTGATGATACTTGGTGGTAATGATCAATACGCAAATCCCACTTGGCTCACCAAATTTTGTTTTTCTAGGTTGAAGCGTTCGTCTACAATAGCAGTTTTTATATTTAGGTTTCACTCTGTTCTCTTCTACATAGATAGATGAATTGGAACTCTAAATCCAACATGGTTTCTAGTAGCTCTTTGAAACTTGAAAAAAAAGGTAGTTCTCAGTTTTGTCTCTATGGTTTGTTTCCTGTTCAAGTAGCCCTAAGCAGAGACTGTGGAAAAGCACTTACATTGAAAGAGGTTGCCAAACTTCCAAGTAATTACGAGTTTCCGAAATACCAGCAAATATTTTTTCACCCAATCTTGATGATAAGTGGTGGTAATGACAACAACACAATTCCCACATGGCTCACCAAATTTTGTTCTTATAGGTTGAAGCGTTCGTTTCAAGTAGCAGTTTATATTTTTAGGTTTCCCTCTGTTCTGTCCTATAAAGATAGATGAATTTGGAACTCTAAATCCAACATGGTTTGTAGTAGCTCTGTGAAAATTGACAAAATAAAGTAGTTCTCAGTTTTGTCTCTATGGTCTGTTTCCTCTTCAAGTAGCCATTAGCAGAGATTGTGGAAAAGCATTTTCATTGAAAGGTGTTGCCAAGCTTCCAAGAAATTACGAGTTTCCGAAATACCAGCAAATATTTTTTCACCCAATCTTGATGATACGTGGTGGTAATGACAAGTACACAAATCCCACTTGGCTCACCAAATTTTGTTCTTCTACGTTGAAGCGTTTGTTTACACTAGCAGTTTTTATTTTTAGGTTTCACACTGTTCTCTCCTATATAGATAGATGAATTTGGAACTCTAAATCCAACATGGTTTGTGGTAGCACTTTGAAACTTGACAAAATAAAGGAGTTATCAGTTTTGTCTCTATGGTTTGTTTCCTCTTCAAGTAGCCTTAGGCACAGACTGTGGAAAAGCACTTTCTTTTAGAGGGGTTGCAAAGCTTCTAAGAAATAACGCGTTTCCGAACCACCAGCAAATATTTTTTCACCCAATCTTGATTATACGTGGTGGTAATGATCAGGACACAAATCCCACTTGGCTCACCAAATTTTGTTCTTCTAGGTTGAAGCATTCGAATACAGTAGCAGTTTTTATATGTAGGTTTCACTCTGTTCTCTGTTATATAGATAGATGAATTTGGAACTCTAAATCCAACATGGTTTGTATTCGCTCCTTGAAACTTGACAAAATAAAGTAGTTCTCAGTTTTGTCTCTATGGTTTGTTTCCTCTTCAAGTAGCCCTAGGCACAGACTGTGGAAAAGCACTTTCATTGAAAGAGGTTGCCAAGCTTCCAAGAAATAACGAGTTTCCGAAATACCAGCAAATATTTTTACACGCAATCTTGATGATACCTGGTGGTAATGATCAGAACACAAATCCCACTTGACTGACCAAATTTTGTTCTTCTAGGTTGAAGCGTTGGTTTACAGTAGCAGTTTTTATTTTTAGGTTTCCCTCTGTTCTCTCCGATATAGATAGATGAATTTGGAACTCTAAATCCAACATGGTTTTTAGTAGCTCTTTGAAACTTGACAAAATAAAGTAGTTCTCAGTTTTTTCTCTATAGTTTGTTTCCTCTTCAAGTAGCCCTAGGCACAGACTGTGGAAAAGCACTTTCATTGAGAGGGGTTGCCAAGCTTCTAAGAAATAACGAGTTTCCGAAATACCAGCAAATATTTTTTCACCCAATCTTGATGATACTTGGTGGTAATGATCAGGACACAAATCCCACTTGGCTCACGAAATTTTGTTCTTCTAGCTTGAAGCGTTCGTCTACAGTAGCAGTTTTTATATTTCGGTTTCACTCTGTTCTCTCCTATATAGATAGATGAATTTGAAACTCTAAATTCAACATGGTTTGTATTAGCTCTTTGAAACGTGAAAAAAAAAGGAGTTCTCAGTTTTGTCTCTATGGTTTTTTTCCTCTTCAAGTAGCCCTAGGCACAGACTGTGGAAAAGCACTTTCATTTAGAGGGTTTGCCAAGCTTCTAAGATATAATGAGTTTCCAAAATACCACGAAATATTTTTCACCCAATCTTGATGATACGTGGTGTTAATGACAAGTACACCAATCCCAATTGGCTCAACAAATTTTGTTCTTCTAGGTTGAAGCATTCATTTACATTAGCAGTTTTTATTTTTAGGTTTCACTCTGTTCTCTCCTATATAGATAGATGAAATTGGAACACTAAATCCAACATGGTTTGTAGTAGCTCTTTGAAACTCGACATAAAAAAGTAGTTCTCAGTTTTGTCTCTATGATTTGTTTCCTCTTCAAGTAGCCCTAAGCAGAGACTGTGGAAAAGCATTTTCATTGAAAGGGGTGGCCAAGCTTCAAAGGAATTACGAGTTTCCAAAATACCAGCAAATATTTCTTCACCCAATCTTGATGATACTTGGTGGTAATGATCAGGACACAAATCCCACTTGGCTCACCATATTCTGTTCTTCTAGGTTGAAGCGTTCGTTTACAGTAGCTGTTTTTATTTTTAGGTTTCACTCTGTTCTCTCCTATATAGATAGATGAATTTGGAACTCTAAATCCAACATGGTTTGTAGTAGCTCTTTGAAACTTGACAAAATAAAGGGTTCTCAGTTTTGTCTCTGTGGTTTGTTTCCTCTTCAAGTAGCCCTAGGCACATTTGTGGAAATGCACTTTAATTGAAAGGGTTTGCCAAGCTTCCAAGAAATTATGATTTTCCGAAATACAGGCAAATATTTTTTCACCCAATCTTGATGATACTTGGTGGTAATGATCAGGACACAAATCCCACTTGGCTCACCAAATTTTGTTATTCTAGGTTGAATCGTTCGTCTACAGTAGCAGTTTTTATTTTTACGTTTTACTCTGTTCTCTCCTATATAGATAGATGAATTTGGAACTCTAAATCCAACATGGTTTGTAGTAGCTCTTTGAAACTTGACAAAATAAAGTAGTTCTCAGTTTTGTCTTTATGGTTTGTTTCCAATTCAAGTAGCCCTAGGCACAGACTGTGGAAAAGCAATTTCATTGAGAGGGGTTGCCAAGCTTCAAAGAAATAACTAGTTTCCAAAATGACAGCAAATATTTTTTCACCCAATCTTGATGATACGTGGTGGTAAAGACAAGTACTCAAATCCCACTTGGCTCACCAAATTTTGTTCTTCTAGGTTGGAGCGTTCGTCTACAGTAGCAGTTTTTATATTTTGGTTTCACTCTGTTCTCTCCTATATAGATAGATTAATTTGGAACTCTAAATCCAACATGGTTTGTAGTAGCTCTTTGAAACTAGACAAAATATGGGGTTCTCAGATTTGTCTCTATGGTTTGTTTCCTCTTCAAGTAGCCCTAGGCTCAGACTGTGGAAAAGAACTTTCATTGAAAGGGTTTGCCAAGCTTCCAAGAAATTACGAGTTTCCATAATACCAGCAAATATTTTTTCACCCAATCTTGATGATACGTGGTTGTAATGACAAGTACACAAATCCCACTTCACTCATCAAGTTTTGTTCTTCTAGGTTGAAGCGTTCGTTTATAGTAGCTGTTTTTATTTTTAGGTTTCACTCTGTTCTCTCCTATATAGATAGATGAATTTGGAACTCTAAATCCAACATGGTTTGTAGTAGCTCTTTAAAACTTGACAAAATAAAGGGTTCTCAGTTTTGTCTCTGTGGTTTGTTTCCTCTTCAAGTAGCCCTAGGCACATTTGTGGAAATGCACTTTAATTGAAAGGGTTTGCCAAGCTTCCAAGAAATTATGATTTTCCGAAATACAGGCAAATATTTTTTCACCCAATCTTGATGATACTTGGTGGTAATGATCAGGACACAAATCCCACTTGGCTCACCAAATTTTGTTATTCTAGGTTGAATCGTTCGTCTACAGTAGCAGTTTTTATTTTTACGTTTTACTCTGTTCTCTCCTATATAGATAGATGAATTTGGAACTCTAAATCCAACATGGTTTGTAGTAGCTCTTTGAAACTTGACAAAATAAAGTAGTTCTCAGTTTTGTCTCTATGGTTTGTTTCCAATTCAAGTAGCCCTAGGCACAGACTGTGGAAAAGCAATTTCATTGAGAGGGGTTGCCAAGCTTCAAAGAAATAACTAGTTTCCAAAATGACAGCAAATATTTTTTCACCCAATCTTGATGATACGTGGTGGTAAAGACAAGTACTCAAATCCCACTTGGCTCACCAAATTTTGTTCTTCTAGGTTGGAGCGTTCGTCTACAGTAGCAGTTTTTATATTTTGGTTTCACTCTGTTCTCTCCTATATAGATAGATTAATTTGGAACTCTAAATCCAACATGGTTTGTAGTAGCTCTTTGAAACTAGACAAAATATGGGGTTCTCAGATTTGTCTCTATGGTTTGTTTCCTCTTCAAGTAGCCCTAGGCTCAGACTGTGGAAAAGAACTTTCATTGAAAGGGTTTGCCAAGCTTCCAAGAAATTACGAGTTTCCATAATACCAGCAAATATTTTTTCACCCAATCTTGATGATACGTGGTTGTAATGACAAGTACACAAATCCCACTTCACTCATCAAGTTTTGTTCTTCTAGGTTGAAGCGTTCGTTTATAGTAGCTGTTTTTATTTTTAGGTTTCACTCTGTTCTCTCCTATATAGATAGATGAATTTGGAACTCTAAATCCAACATGGTTTGTAGTAGCTCTTTAAAACTTGACAAAATAAAGGGTTCTCAGTTTTGTCTCTGTGGTTTGTTTCCTCTTCAAGTAGCCCTAGGCACAGACTGTGGAAAAGCACTTTCATTGAAAGGTGTAGCCAAGCTTCCAAGAAATTACTAGTTTCCGAAATACCAGCAAATATTTTTTCCCCCAATCTTGATGATACGTGGTGGTAATGACAAGTACTCAAATCCCACTTGGCTCACCAAATTTTGTTCTTCTAGGTTGAAGCGTTCGTCTACAGTATCAGTTTTTATATTTAGGATTCACTCTGTTCTCTTCTACATAGATAGATGAATTTGGAACTCTAAATCCAACATGGTTTGTAGTAGCTCTTTGAAACTAGACCATACAAAGGGGTTCTCAGATTTGTCTCTATGGTTTGTTTCCTCTTCAAGTAGCCCTAGGCACAGACTGTGGAAAAGCACTTTCATTGAAAGGGGTTGCCAAGCTTCCAAGAAATTACGAGTTTCCGAAATACCAGCAAATATTTTTTCACCCAATCTTGATGATACGTGGTGGTAATGACAAGTACACAAATCCCACTTGGCTCACCAAGTTTTGTTGTTCCAGGTTGAATCGTTCGTTTACAGTAGCTGTTTTTATTTTTGGTTTCACTCTGTTCTCTCCTATATAGATAGATGAATTTGGAACTCTAAGTCCAACATGGTTTGTAGTAGCTCTTTGAAACTTGACAAAATAAAGGGTTCTCAGTTTTGATTAAATGGTTTGTTTCCTCTTCAAGTAGCCCTAGTCACAGACTGTGGAAAAGCACTTTCATTGAAAGGGGTTGCAAAGCTTCCAAGAAATAACGAGTTTCCGAAATACCAGCAAATATTTTTACACCCAATCTTGATGATACGTGGTTGTAATGACAAGTACACAAAGCCCACTTCACTCATCAAGTTTTGTTTTTCTAGGTTGAAGCGTTCGTTTACAGTAGCTGTTTTTATTTTTAGGTTTCACTCTGTTCTCTCCTATATAGATAGATGAATTTGGAACTCTAAATCCAACATGGTTTGTAGTAGCTCTTTGAAACTTGACAAAATAAAGGGTTCTCAGTTTTGTCTCTGTGGTTTGTTTCCTCTTCAAGTAGCCCTAGTCACAGACTGTGGAAATGCACTTTAATTGAAAGGGTTTGCCAAGCTTCCAAGAAATTATGATTTTCCGAAATACCAGCAAATATTTTTTCACCCAATCTTGATGATACTTGGTGGTAATGATCAGGACACAAATCCCACTTGGCTCACCAAATTCTGTTCTTCTAGGTTTTAAGCGTTCGTCTACAGTAGCAGTTTTTATATTTAGGTTTTCCCTCTGTTTCTCTCCTATATAGATAGATGAATTTGGAACTCTAAATCCAACATGGGTTTGTAGTAGCTCTTTGAAAATTGACAAAATAAAGTAGTTCTCAGTTTTGTCTCTATGGTTTGTTTCCTCTTCAAGTAGCCATTAGCAGAGATTGTGGAAAAGCATTTTCATTGAAAGGTGTTGCCAAGCTTCCAAGAAATTACGAGTTTCCGAAATACCAGCAAATATTTTTTCACCCAATCTTGATGATACGTGGTGGTAATGACAAGTACAAAAATCCCACTTGGCTCACCAAATTTTGTTCTTCTAGGTTGAAGCGTTCCGTGTACAGTAGCAGTTTTTATTTTTACGTTTTACTTTGTTCTCTCCTATATAGATAGATGAATTTGGAACTATAAATCCAACATGGTTTGTAGTAGCTCTTTGAAACTTGACAAAATAAAGTAGTTCTCACTTTTGTCTCAATGGTTTGTTTCCAATTCAAGTAGCCCTAGGCACAGACTGTGGAAAGCACTTTCATTGAGAGGGGTTGCCAAGCTTCTAAGAAATAACTAGTTTCCAAAATGCCAGCGAATATTTTTTCACCCAATCTTGAGGATACTTGGTGGTAATGATCGGTACAAAATCCCACTTGGATCATCCAATTTTGTTCTTCTTGGTTGAAGCGTTCGTCTACACTAGTCGTTTTTATATTTAGATTTCCCTCTGTTCTGTCCTATATAGATAGATGAATTTTGGAACTCTAAATCCAACATGGTTTGTAGTAGCTATTTGAAACTTGACAAAATAAAGGAGTTCTCAGTTTTTTCTCTATGGTTTGTTTCCTCTGAATATAGCCATAAGCAGAGACTGTGGAAAAGCACTTTCATTGAAAGGTGTAGCCAAGCTTCCAAGAAATTACTAGTTTCCGAAATACCAGCAAATATTTTTTCCCCCAATCTTGATGATACGTGGTGGTAATGACAAGTACTCAAATCCCACTTGGCTCACCAAATTTTGTTCTTCTAGGTTGAAGCGTTCGTCTACAGTATCAGTTTTTATATTTAGGTTTCACTCTGTTCTCTTCTACATAGATAGATGAATTTGGAACTCTAAATCCAACATGGTTTGTAGTAGCTCTTTGAAACTACACAAAACAAAGGGGTTCTCAGATTTGTCTCTATGGTTTGTTTCCTCTTCAAGTAGCCCTAGGCACAGACTGTGGAAAAGCACTTTCATTGAAAGGGGTTGCCAAGCTTCCAAGAAATTACGAGTTTCCGAAATACCAGCAAATATTTTTTCACCCAATCTTGATGATACGTGGTGGTAATGCCAAGTACACAAATCCCACTTGGCTCACCAAGTTTTGTTGTTCCAGGTTGAATCGTTCGTTTACAGTAGCTGTTTTATTTTTGGTTTCACTCTGTTCTCTCCTATATAGATAGATGAATTTGGAACTCTAAATCCAACATGGTTTGTAGTAGCTCTTTGAAACTTGACAAAAAAAAAGTAGTTCTTAGTTTTTGTCTCTATGATTTGATTCCTCTTCAAGTAGTCCTCAGCAGAGACTGTAGATTAGCACTTTCATTGAAAGGGGTTGAAAATCTTCTAAGAAATAACAATATTCCGAAATACCAGTGAATATTTTTTCACCCAATCTTGATGATACGTGGTGGTAATGATCGGTACACAAATCATACTTGGCTCACCAAATTTTGTTCTTCTAGGTTTAAGCGTTTGTTTACAGTTGCAGTTTTTTATTTTTAGGTTTCACTCTGTTCTCTCCTATGTAGATAAATGAATTTGGAACTCTAAATGCAACATGGTTTGTAGTAGCTCTTTGAAAGGTGACAAAATGAAGGAGTTCTCAGTTTTGTCTCTGTGGTTTTTTTCCTCTTCAAGTAGCCCTAGGCACAGACTTTGGAAAAGCACTTTCATTGAGAGGGGTTGCCAATCTTCTAAGAAATAACGATATTCCGAAATACCAGCAAATATTTTTTTCACCCAATCTTGATGATACTTGGTGGTAATGACAAGTACACACATCCCACTTGGCTTACCAAATTTTGTTCTTCTAGGTTGAAGCGTTCGTCTACAGTAGCAGTTTTAATATTTAGGTTTCACTCTGTTCTCTCCCTATATAAATAGATGAATTTGGAACTCTAAATCCAACATGGTTTGTAGTAGCTCTTTGAAACTTGACAAAATAAAGTAGTTCTCAGTTTTGTCTCTATGATTTGTTTCCTCTTCAAGTAGCCCCTAGGCACAGACTGTGGAAAAGCACTTTCATTGAGAGGGGGTGCCAAGCTTCTAAGAAATAACGAGTTTCCGAAATACCAGCAAATATTTTTTTCACCCAATCTAGAGGATACTTGGTTCTCTCCTATATAGATGGATGAAATTGGAACCCTAAATCCAACATGGTTTGTGGTAGCTCTTTGAAGCTAGAAAAAAAAAGTAGTTCTCACTTTTGTCTCTATGGTTTGTTTCCTCTTCAAGTAGCCCTAAGCAGAGACTGTGGAGAAGCAGTTTCACTGAAAGGGGTTTCCAAACTTCCAAGAAATTACAAGTTTCCGAAATACCAGCAAATATTTTTTCACCCAATCTGGATGATGCGTGGTGGTAATGACAAGTACACAAATCCCACATGGCTCAACAAATTTTGTTCTTCTAGGTTGAAGCGTTCGTTTCAAGTAGCAGTTTTTATTTTTGGTTTCACTCTGTTGTGTCCTATATAGATAGATGAATTTGGAACTCTAAATCCAACATGGTTTGTAGTAGCTCTTTGAAACTTGACAAAAAAAAAGTAGTTCTCAGTTTTGTCTCTAGGATTTGATTCCTCTTCAAGTAGTCCTAAGCAGAGTCTGTGGAAAAGCACTTTCATTGAAAGGGGTTGCCAATCTTCTAAAAAATAACGATATTCCGAAATACCAGCAAATATTTTTTCACCCAATCTTGATGATACGTGGTGGTAATGAAAAGTACACAAATACCACATGGCTCACCAAAATTTTGTTCTTCTAGGTTGAAGCGTTCGTTTCAAGTTGCAGTTTATATTTTTAGGTTTCCCCTCTGTTCTGTCCTATAAATATAGATGAATTTGGAACTTTAAATCCAACATGGTTTGTAGTAGCTCTTTGAAACTTGACAAAATAAAGGAGTTCTCAGATTTGATTGTATGGTTTGTTTCCTCTTCAAGTATCTCTAGGCACAGACTGTGGAAAAGCACTTTCATTGAAAAGGGTTTCCAAGCTACCAAGAAATAACCATATTCCGAATTACCAGCAAATATTTTCTCACCCTATCTTGATGATATGGGGTGGTAATGACAAGTACACTAATCCCACTTGGCTCACCAAATTTTATTCTTCTAGGTTGAAGCGTTCGTCTACAGTAGTCGTTTTATATTTAGGTTTCACTCTGTTCTCTTCTATATAGATAGATGAAAATTGGAAACTCT